>NC_069499.1:1140357300-1140532300 GCF_027579735.1 Bombina bombina
CTGAAACAGCTGCCTGAAGTACCATTCTACCAAAACTGTTTCTAAAGAAGAGAAAACATAAAAATGGCAGAACATAGTAAAAGTATGCAAAGAAGACCAAGTCTTTGCTTTGCAAATCTGATCAACAGAAGCTTCATTCTTAAAAAGCCCAGGAAGTAGAAACTTACCTAGTAGAATGAGCCGTAATCCTCCGAGGCGGGAATCCACCCGACTCCAAATAAGCATGATGAATCAAAAGTTTAAGCAAGATGCCAAATAAATGGCAGAAGCCTTTTGACCTTCCTAAAACCAGAAAAGATAACAAATAGACTAGAAGTCTATCTGAAATCTGAATAGCTTCAACATAGAATTTCAAAAACTCTTACCATATCCAAAGAAAGTAAGAATCTCACCAAAGAAGTCTTAGGAAAACAAAAAATCCTCCCTAATGTTGTTAGAATATACAACTTTAGGTAAGAATTGAAATGAGGACAGCGAAAACCACCTTATCCTGATAAAAAAAAAACAGAAAAAAGAGATTCACAAGAAAGAACAGATAATTCAAAAACTGTTCTAGCTGAAGAGATGTCCAAAAAGAACAATACTTTCCATGAAAGTAATTAATGTCCAGAGCAAGCATATGCTCAAATAGAAGAGCCTGAAAAGCCTTCAGAACCAAATTAAGACTCCAAGGAGGAGAAATTGGCTTAATAACAGGTTTGATACGAACCAAAGCCTGAACAAAATAATGAATATCAGGAAGTAACACTGCCTTATCCTGATGAAAAATCAGAAAAGGAGATTCACAAGAAAGAGCAGATAACTCAGAAACTCTTCTAGCAGAAGAGATAGCCAAAAAGGAACAATACTTTCCACGAAAGTAATTTAATGTCCAGAGAATGCATAGGTTCAAACGGAGGAGCCTGTAAAGCCCTCCGCACCAAATTGAGACTCCGAGGAGGAGAGATTGACTTAATGACAGGCTTGATACGAACCAAAGCCTGTACAAAACAATGAATATCAGGATGATTAGCAATCTTTCTGTGAAAAAGAACAGAAAGAGTAGAGATTTGTCCTTTCAAAGAACAGACAAACCCTTATCCAAAACATCCTGAAGAAATTGTAAAATTCTAGGAATTCTAAAAGAATGCCAAGAGAATTTATGAGAAGAACACCAAGAAATGTAAGTCTTCCGAACTTGATAATAAATCTTTCTAGCACAAACCTACTTCACCACCTCCACGGGAGGCAAAGTTTGTAAAACTGAATTGTGGGAGTGGTGAGGGGTGTATTTATAGGCATTTTGAGGTTTGGGAAACTTTGCCCCTCCTGGTAGGAATGTATATCCCATACGTCACTAGCTCATGGACTCTTGCTAATTACATGAAAGAAAAGGAAGAACCTAATCGCTCCCATTTATTCTTAATAATATTAGCCATCTTAACAGGAACCGGAAAGGTCTGAGGCACCACCCTGTCCTCGTATACCTTATCAAGCTTAGGAATCAAAGGTTGCTCCAGGAGCTTCGGTTCCGGAACCTTCAGAGTATCAAGCACTTGCTTCAGCAAAAAGCGCAAATTCTCCATCCTAAACCTAAAGTCAGGCTCCTCCGTCGCTGGAGGATGAGATGACACGGACTCCGACCAAGAAGAAGCCTCCTCCGAAGAGTCGGAGTGGGCCTCGTCGTATAACACCTCTGATATTTACATAGGTGTAGACAACCCTTGGGCTGGGCCGCCATGATATGCCCTACACTTGCACTTAGCAGAACATGGTAAGACATAGATCACTTTCGATACAGCTGCTTGCAGTTGATCCGCAAAATCTGACGGCCAACGAATCTCTCCTGTATGAGTAATGGTTGGACCCTGGGCCGCTGCATGTACACTCAAAGATGAAAGCAGGAAACACACCTCACGGGACCGAGAACCCTCAGAGGTGGACGGCTCAGTAGTACTAGACATCCCTTTAGTTTAAGATGTAGATCAGTTGAGCAGGCTGATCTACAAGAACCTCCTCACAATAAACACAGGAATGAGATTTTGTTAAAGAGGAAGTACCCTCTAATGCACGGGTGTCAAACACAAGGCCCACGGGCCGAATCCGGCCCACCAGACCTCGTCATGTGGCCCGTGTAGCCGCCGCCGGCCGCCAGCCTTCACATACATATTTAACTTATGGAAAACTTCTGGCTGGTAGGAAGTGACTGAGTGAGAACAAAACACTGACCTCCTGCTCCCTCATCACTTCCTCCCAGCTTCCCTATGTATCTGCATGCGCGGGAAAAGGGCTAGCAGCAGAGACCAGAGAGGCAGCAGCAGGCACACAGCGAGGCTGGTAAGGAAAACATGTTTTTTTTAAATAATATGTCAGCAGGACAATTCTAAGTAAACAGCCGTTCTGAGGCTCTGTCTCTGCAGATTGTCTTATTCTGCTCTCAGCCTTCCCCAGGTAATAAATCAAATCTTTATCTTGGGAGTCTGCTCCTACACTTGTACTGTCTGTGACTGATTTGTAGTCTGTACAGATTTTATTAACCTTATCCCTGCCTGTTATGCTTGCATGCATGGGAAAACATATTCACACTGCATTATCATTAGTTTATTGCCCACCTAAATCAGAGTGTGTGTGTAAATGTGTGAATGTATGTTTGTGTGTGTGTAAATATGTGTATGTGTGTTTGTGTGTAAATGTGTGAATGTATGTGTGTGTGTATCTGTGAATTTATATGTCTGTGTGTGTAAATATGTGTGTTTGTGTGTAAAGGTATGTTTGTGTGTGAAAATATATGTATGTGTGTGTAAATGTGTGTGTTAATGTGACAGTGTGAATGTATGTTTTTTGTGTGTGTGTAAATGTGTGAATGTATGTTTCTGTGTGTGTGCGTCCATATGTGTGTGAATGTGAAAAAGTTGTGAACTTTAACAACATTAGAAATAATTGTTCCTTCCTTGTGTCCTAATCTTAAAAAAGTCACATTATACCATGACCAAAAATTATTGTGGCTGAAAAACAGCCTAAAAACAAAGGGGGTGGGGGTTTGGGGGTGGGGGGCAGCAGGCCCTTTGAGGGTGACCAAACTGCTGATGCGGCCCCCGATGAATTTGAGTTTGACACCCCTGCTCTAATGCGTCAGAGTTCTCCATAGATTGCGCTTTTATTATGGCCTTGACTAGCTGAATAAACAGGCACCTTTATATCCTCCAATGGCCGGGGCACTCACCACTTCCTATGACCCGGACTACAGAAGACGCTTCGTCTCCTATACCGCTGATCAATAAAGGAAGTGGAAACCGACACACCAGGTCACCTGGGATGCCTCACAGGACTGCCCCTGCATTAAGGAGAAAACGTGCCAAAAGCGGCCGCGCAAATACTCCCGGAAGTCAACCTGAAGGTCCACCATTGCCAGAGTCACATCTCGTACATAACGCAGCAATAACACAATAAACAATATTATGTATAAACACCCCCCCCCGTTCAATAATAATCACCTTACTAGGAATATTAACCCTTGATTCCATAAGATAAAAGGCACCACACTGTGACCCTGTCTTCTGTGTAATCGTGTATAAAAAATGAAACAATCTTACCAGAATCCATGCCGTGGAACAGGAACACAGCACTTTAAGTATGACAGGTAAAAGCATCTCTCCTGACATGGACTTGAGTGCAGAAAGCAGGTAGCGAAACTCGTCAACGCTGATTGCTTGTGGAGCTGTTAATATGAGTCGGGATGGTTTGCAGAAAGACTCTCCCTGCATCTCTAGACTCTAAATTTCACCAATGCTCTCACTGAGAGGCTGACAGGACTACATAAAACTCCAGTCCCATTCAGAAGAGTACTACCCTCCTTAAAAGACTACTCCAAATCTTCGGCACGTCTCTGCCATCCTCCTGTGACGAAAGGCAAAGAATGACTGGGGGATGAGGGGAGTGGGGTAGGTATTTAAGTCTTTGGCTGGGGTGTCCTTGCCTCCTCCTGGTGGCCAGGTTCTTTATTCCCAAAACTAATGAAAGAAGCCGTGGACTCTCCTCCCCTCTAGATGGAAACCTAAAATCAATAAGTAGTAGGGTTGTCCACATTTTTTTGACCAAATAATGTAAACAGAAAGTTTTAGTGTCCATAAAACAAATGGCGTCACCATTTGTAACCTAAGTTTCCTTCTTTTCTGAGGCAAATTTAGAGCCACTATAAATGAGTCACTAGAGTGAGCAACCAACGACTGCAAGGAATATAGCAGTGTTAAGTCTGGAATCTGTGTTTCCACTCCTAACAGGAATTGAAAAGCCCGCAATTTTCATAGCTAAATTACAGAAAAAGATGAAAAAAACAATAATAATGCTTACCTGAAAATTTTCTTTTCTTCTGATGGAAAGAGTCCACAGCTGCATTCATTACATTTGGGAATTAAGAAACTGGCCACCAGGAGGAGGCAAAGACACCCCAGCCAAAGGCTTAAATACTCCTCCCACTCCCCTCATCCCCCAGTCATTCTGCCCGAGGAACAAGGAACAGTAGAAGAAATATCAGGGTGATAAGTGCCTGAAGAAGAAAAACAAAATTTATGCTTACCTGATAAATTTCTTTCTCTTGTGGTGTATCCAGTCCACGGGTTCATCCATTACTTGTGGGATATTCTCCTTCCCAACAGGAAGTTGCAAGAGGACACCTACAGGAGAGCTGTCTATATAGCTCCTCCCCTAACCCCCACCTCCAGTCATTCGACTGAAGACAAGTAAGAAAAAGGAGAAACTAAAGGGTGCAGTGGTGACTGTAGTTTAAAATATAAAAACACCTGCCTTAAAGTGACAGGGCGGGCCGTGGACTGGATACACCACAAGAGAAAGAAATTTATCAGGTAAGCATAAATTTTGTTTTCTCTTGTAAGGTGTATCCAGTCCACGGGTTCATCCATTACTTGTGGGATACCAATACCAAAGCTTTAGGACACGGATGAAGGGAGGGACAAGGCAGGCACTTAAACGGAAGGCACCACTGCCTGTAAGACCTTTCTCCCAAAAATAGCCTCCGAGGAAGCAAAAGTATAAAATTTGTAGAATTTAGAAAAAGTATGAAGCGAAGACCAAGTCGCCGCCTTACAAATCTGTTCAACAGAGGCCTCATGTTTAAAAGCCCATGTGGAAGCTACCGCTCTAGTAGAATGAGCTGTAATTCTTTGAGGAGGCTGCTGGCCAGCAGTCTCATAAGCTAAAAGGATTATGCTTCTCAGCCAAAAAGAAAGAGAAGTTGCCGAAGCCTTTTGGCCTCTCCTCTTTCCAGAGTAGACAACAAACAATGCAGATGTTTGGCGAAAATCCTTAGTAGCTTGCAAATAAAACTTTAAAGCACGAACCACGTCAAGATTGTGTAACAGACGTTCCTTATTTGAAGAAGGATTAGGACACAGTGACGGAACAACAATTTCCTGATTGATATTCCTATTAGATACTACCTTAGGAAGAAACACAGGTTGGTACGCAAAACTACCTTATCTGCATGGAAGATCAGATAAGGGGAATCAAACTGCAAGGCAGATAACTCTGAAACTCTTCGAGCAGAAGAGATAGCTACTAAAAACAGAACTTTCAAAGATAAAAGCTTGATATCTATGGAATGCAAGGGTTCAAACGGAACCCCTTGAAGAACTTTAAGAACTAAATTTAAACTCCATGGAGGAGCAACAGGTTTAAACACAGGTCTGATTCTAACTAAAGTCTGACAAAACGCCTGAACGTCTGGAACATCAGCCAGGCGCTTGTGCAAAAGAATAGACAGAGCAGAAATCTGTCCCTTTAAGGAACTAGCCGATAATCCCTTTTCCAATCCTTCTTGGAGAAAAGATAGTATCCTATGAATCCTGACCTTACTCCACGAGTAACCCTTGGATTCACACCAATGAAGATATTTACACCATATCTTATGATAGATTTTCCTGGTGACAGGCTTTCGAGCGCGAATCAAGGTATCAATGACCGACTCGGAGAAACCACGTTTTGATAAAATCAAGCGTTCAATCTCCAAGCAGTCAGATGCAGAGAAATTAGATTTGGATGTTTGAATGGACCTTGGAGTAGAAGGTCCTGCCTCAGCGGCAGAGTCCATGGTGGAGAGGATGACATGTCCACCAGATCCGCATACCAAGTCCTGCGTGGCCACGCAGGCGCTATCAAAATCACCGAAGCTCTCTCCTGCTTGATCTTGGCAATCAGACGAGGGAGGAGAGGAAACGGTGGAAACACATAAGCCAGGCTGAAGGACCAGGGCACTGCTACAGCATCTATCAGCGCTGCCTGGGGATCCCTTGACCTGGACCCGTAACAAGGAAGCTTGGCGTTCTGACGAGACGCCATCAGATCCAGTTCTGGTTTGCCCCATAGTTGAATCAGCTGGGCAAATACCTCCGGATGGAGCTCCCACTCCCCCGGATGAAAAGTCTGCCGACTTAGAAAATCCGCCACCCAGTTTTCTACTCCTGGGATATGGATAGCTGAGAGATGGCAAGAGTGAACCTCTGCCCATAGAATTATCGTGGAAACCTCCATCATTGCCAGGGGACTCCTGGTCCCCCCTGATGGTTGATATAGGCTACAGTCATGATATTGTCCGACTGAAATCTGATGAACTTGGCCACAGCTAGTTGAGGCCAAGCCAGAAGAGCATTGAATATTGCTCTAGTTCAAGAATGTTTATCGGAAGGAGGGCTTCCTCCTGAGTCCACGAACCCTGAGCCTTCAGGGAGTTCCAGACTGCGCCCCAGCCCAGAAGGCTGGCATTTGTCGTCACTATAGTCCACTCTGGCCTGCGGAAACTCATTCCCCTGGACAGATGGACCCGAGATAACCACCAGAGAAGAGAATCCCTGGTCTCTTGATCCAGATTTAACAGAAGAGACAAATCTGTGTAGTCCCCATTCCACTGGTTGAGCATGCAAAGTTGCAGTGGTCTGAGATGTAGGCGGGCAAACGGAACTATGTCCATTGCCGCTACCATTAGGCCAATCATTTCCATACACTGAGTCACTGACGGCCGAGAAGTGGAATGAAGAGCACGGCAGGAAGTTAGAAGCTTTGATATCCTGATTTCTGTCAGAAAAATTTTCATTTCTACTGAATCTATCAGAGTTCCTAGGAAGGAAACTCTTGTGAGAGGAGAGAGAGAACTCTTTTCTATGTTCACTTTCCACCCGTGAGACCTCAGAAAGGCCAGAACAATGTACGTATGGGACTTGGCGATTTGAAAAGTCGACGCCTGAATCAGAATGTTGTCTAGGTAAGGGGTTACCGCTATACCCCGCGGCCTTAGAACCGCCAGAAGGGACCCTAGAACCTTCGTAAAGATTCTTGGTGCCGTGGCTAACCCGAAGGGAAGAGCCACAAACTGGTAATGCCTGTCTAAGAAGGCGTACCTGAGGAACTGATGATGATCTCTGTGAATCGGAATGTGGAGATAAGCATCCTTTAAGTCCACGGTAGTCATATATTGACCCTCCTGGATCATAGGGAGGATGGTTCGGATTGTCTCCATCTTGAAGGATGGGACCCTGAGAAATTTGTTTAGGATCTTGAGATCCAAGATAGGTCTGAAAGTTCCCTCTTTTTTGGGAACTATAAACAGGTTTAAATAAAAACCCAGCCCCTGTTCCTCTCTTGGAACTGGATGGATCACTCCCATAACCAGTAGGTCTTGAACGCAACGTATGAATGCCTCTCTCTTTATCTGGTTTACAGATAGTTGTGAGAGATGAAATCTCCCCTTTCGAGATGAACCTTTGAATTCCAGAAGATATCCCTGGGAAACAATCTCTAGTGCCCAGGGATCCTGGACGTCTCTTGCCCAAGCCTGGGCGAAGAGAGAAAGTCTGCCCCCGACTAGATCCGGTCCCGGATCTGGGGCTACTCCTTCATGCTGTCTTAGAGGCAGCCACAGGTTTCTTGGCCTGCTTCCCCTTGTTACAAGCCTGGTTAGGTCTCCAGACTGGTTTGGACTGGGCGAAATATCCCTCTTGTTTTGCATTAGAGGAAACTGAAGCTGCGCCACTCTTTCGAAAGGAACTTAACTTATTGGACCTATCCTGAGGAAGGGCGTGACCTTTTCCTCCAGTAATATCAGAAATGATCTCCTTCAGACCAGGCCCGAATAGGGTCTGTCCCTTGAAGGGGATGTTAAGAAGCTTAGACTTTGAAGTAACGTCTGCTGACCAGGACTTAAGCCATAGCGCCCTACGCGCCAAAATGGCAAAACCTGAATTCTTAGCTGTTAGCTTGGTTAAATTAAAAACGGCGTCAGAAATAAAGGAATTAGCTAACTTAAGAGCTTTAATCCTGTCTAGAATATCGTCTAACGGGGTCTCCACCTGTAGAGCCTCTTCAAGAGACTCGAACTAAAAAGCCGCTGCAGCAGTAACTGGGGCAATGCATGCAAGAGGCTGGAGAATAAAACCTTGATGTATAAAAATTTTCTTAAGGAGACCCTCCAATTTTTTATCCATAGGATCTAGGAAAGCACAACTGTCCTCGACGGGGATAGTTGTACGCTTAGCTAGGGTAGAGACTGCTCCCTCCACCTTAGGGACCGTCTGCCACGAGTCCCGTATGGCGGCATCTATGGGAAACATCTTTTTGAAAGCAGGAGAGGGAGAGAACGGCACACCTGGTCTATCCCATTCCTTAGTAATAATTTCCGAAAACCTCTTAGGGACTGGAAAAACATCAGTGTTAACAGGCACTGCAAAGTATTTGTCCATTTTACACAATTTCTCTGCAACCACAATGGGGTCACAGTCATCCAAAGTCGCTAAAATCTCCCTAAGCAATAAGCGGAGGTGTTCAAGCTTAAATTTAAATGCTGTCATTTCAGAATCAGACTGAAGCAACGCCTTCCCTGAGTCTGAAATGTCACCCACAGATAGAAGCTCACCTGCCTCTGCTTCTGAGTATTGTGAGGGTATATCGGACACAGGCATTAAAGCGTCAGAAAGCTCTGTATTAGTTCTAGCCCCAGAGCTGTCTCACTTTCCTTGTAACCCTGGCAGTTTGGACAACACCTCTGAGAGGGTAGCATTCATAACTGCCGCCATGTCCTGTAAGGTAAAATAATTAGACGCGCTAGATGTACTTGGCGTCACTTGAGCGGGAGTTATAGGTTCTGACACATTGGGAGAGCTAGATGGCATAATCTCCCTTTTTTTCAGTCAGAGAATCCCCTCTTTAAGCGCCATAATATGGTCTTTATAGTTTATAGAAATTTCAGTACATTTGGTACACATTCTAAGAGGGGGTTCCACAATGGCTTCCAAACATATTGAACAAGGAGTTTCCTCTATGTCAGATATGTTTGACAGACTAGTAATGAGACAAGCAAACTTGGAAAACACTTTAATAAAGGTGAAACAGCAATTAAACAAAAACGTTACTGTGCCTTTAAGAGAAAAAAACTAGCACTTAAACTGCAAAACAGTGTAAAAATATAGTAAAGTCTTTGAAATTTTTACAGTGTGTGTAAGGGACTAATGCAACATTGCACCCACTTGCAAATGGATGATTAACCCCTTAGGCCCCAAACCGGATGTAAAAACGTTAAAAAACGTTAAAAGACAGTTGAGCACCTTGCCACAGCTCTGCTGAGGCTCCTACCTGCCCTCAAATACGCTTTTGTGCAGAAATAAACCCTTTGTAATGGTCCTCTGGCATCTCTAGGGAAGCTGGATGTCTCAGTCTGAATTAAAACTGCGCATCTAGAGCGCTAAAATAGGCCCCTCCCACCATGTACTGGACGTCAGAGGGGCCTTAAGAAAAACATAATTTATGTAAGAACTTACCTGATAAATTCATTTCTTTCATATTAACAAGAGTCCATGAGCTAGTGACGTATGGGATATACATTCCTACCAGGAGGGGCAAAGTTTCCCAAACCTTAAAATGCCTATAAATACACCCCTCACCACACCCACAAATCAGTTTAACGAATAGCCAAGAAGTGGGGTGATAAGAAAAAAAGTGCGAAGCATATAAAATAAGGAATTGGAATAATTGTGCTTTATACAAAAAAATCATAACCACCACAAAAAAAGGGTGGGCCTCATGGACTCTTGTTAATATGAAAGAAATGAATTTATCAGGTAAGTTCTTACATAAATTATGTTTTCTTTCATGTAATTAACAAGAGTCCATGAGCTAGTGACGTATGGGATAATGACTACCCAAGATGTGGATCTTTCCACACAAGAGTCACTAGAGAGGGAGGGATAAAATAAAGACAGCCAATTCCTGCTGAAAATAATCCACACCCAAAATAAAGTTTAACAAAAAACATAAGCAGAAGATTCAAACTGAAACCGCTGCCTGAAGAACTTTTCTACCAAAAACTGCTTCAGAAGAAGAAAACACATCAAAATGGTAGAATTTAGTAAAAGTATGCAAAGAGGACCAAGTTGCTGCTTTGCAGATCTGGTCAACCGAAGCTTCATTCCTAAACGCCCAGGAAGTAGATACTGACCTAGTAGAATGAGCTGTAATTCTCTGAGGCGGAATTTTACCCGACTCAACATAGGCAAGATGAATTAAAGATTTCAACCAAGATGCCAAAGAAATGGCAGAAGCTTTCTGGCCTTTCCTAGAACCGGAAAAGATAACAAATAGACTAGAAGTCTTACGGAAAGATTTCGTAGCTTCAACATAATATTTCAAAGCTCTAACAACATCCAAAGAATGCAATGATTTCTCCTTAGAATTCTTAGGATTAGGACATAATGAAGGAACCACAATTTCTCTACTAATGTTGTTGGAATTCACAACTTTAGGTAAAAATTCAAAAGAAGTTCGCAACACCGCCTTATCCTGATGAAAAATCAGAAAAGGAGACTCACACGAAAGAGCAGATAATTCAGAAACTCTTCTAGCAGAGAAGGAACAAAACTTTCCAAGAAAGTAATTTAATGTCCAATGAATGCATAGGTTCAAACGGAGGAGCTTGAAGAGCTCCCAGAACCAAATTCAAACTCCAAGGAGGAGAAATTGACTTAATGACAGGTTTTATACGAACCAAAGCTTGTACAAAACAATGAATATCAGGAAGAATAGCAATCTTTCTGTGAAAAAGAACAGAAAGAGCGGAGATTTGTCCTTTCAAAGAACTTGCGGACAAACCCTTATCTAAACCATCCTGAAGAAACTGTAAAATTCTCGGTATTCTAAAAGAATGCCAAGAAAAATGATGAGAAAGACACCAAGAAATATAAGTCTTCCAGACTCTATAATATATCTCTCGAGATACAGATTTACGAGCCTGTAACATAGTATTAATCACGGAGTCAGAGAAACCTCTATGACCAAGAATCAAGCGTTCAATCTCCATACCTTTAAATTTAAGGATTTCAGATCCGGATGGAAAAAAGGACCTTGTGACAGAAGGTCTGGTCTTAACGGAAGAGTCCATGGTTGGCAAGATACCATCCGGACAAGATCCGCATACCAAAACCTGTGAGGCCATGCCGGAGCTATTAGCAGAACAAACGAGCATTCCCTCAGAATCTTGGAGATTACTCTTGGAAGAAGAACTAGAGGCGGAAAGATATAGGCAGGATGATACTTCCAAGGAAGTGATAATGCATCCACTGCCTCCGCCTGAGGATCCCGGGATCTGGACAGATACCTGGGAAGTTTCTTGTTTAGATGAGAGGCCATCAGATCTATCTCTGGGAGCCCCCACATTTGAACAATCTGAAGAAATACCTCTGGGTGAAGAGACCATTCGCCCGGATGCAACGTTTGGCGACTGAGATAATCCGCTTCCCAATTGTCTACACCTGGGATATGAACCGCAGAGATTAGACAGGAGCTGGATTCTGCCCAAACCAAAATTCGAGATACTTCTTTCATAGCCAGAGGACTGTGAGTCCCTCCTTGATGATTGATGTATGCCACAGTTGTGACATTGTCTGTCTGAAAACAAATGAACGATTCTCTCTTCAGAAGAGGCCAAAACTGAAGAGCTCTGAAAACTGCACGGAGTTCCAAGATATTGATCGGTAATCTCACCTCCTGAGATTCCCAAACTCCTTGTGCCGTCAGAGATCCCCACACAGCTCCCCAACCTGTGAGACTTGCATCTGTTGAAATTACAGTCCAGGTCGGAAGAACAAAAGAAGCCCCCTGAATTAAACGAAGGTGATCTGTCCACCACGTTAGAGAGTGCCGAACAATCGGTTTTAAAGATATTAATTGATATATCTTCGTGTAATCCCTGCACCATTGGTTCAGCATACAGAGCTGAAGAGGTCGCATGTGAAAACGAGCAAAGGGGATTGCGTCCGATGCAGCAGTCATAAGACCTAGAATTTCCATGCATAAGGCTACCGAAGGGAATGATTGAGACTGAAGGTTTCGACAGGCTGTAATCAATTTTAGACGTCTCTTGTCTGTTAAAGACAGAGTCATGGACACTGAATCTATCTGGAAACCCAGAAAGGTTACCCTTGTTTGAGGAATCAAAGAACTTTTTGGTAAATTGATCCTCCAACCATGATCTTGAAGAAACAACACAAGTCGATTCGTATGAGACTCTGCTAAATGTAAAGACTGAGCAAGTACCAAGATATCGTCCAAATAAGGAAATACCACAATACCCTGTTCTCTGATTACAGACAGAAGGGCACCGAGAATCTTTGTGAAAATTCTTGGAGCTGTAGCAAGGCCAAACGGTAGAGCCACAAATTGGTAATGCTTGTCTAGAAAAGAGAATCTCAGGAACTGATAATGATCTGGATGAATCGGAATATGCAGATATGCATCCTGTAAATCTATTGTGGACATATAATTCCCTTGCTGAACAAAAGGCAATATAGTCCTTACAGTTACCATCTTGAACGTTGGTATCCTTACATAACGATTCAATAATTTTAGATCCAGAACTGGTCTGAAGGAATTCTCCTTCTTTGGTACAATGAAGAGATTTGAATAAAACCCCATCCCCTGTTCCGGAACTGGAACTGGCATAATTACTCCAGCCAACTCTAGATCTGAAACACAATTCAGAAATGCTTGAGCTTTCACTGGATTTACTGGGACATGGGAAAGAAAAAATCTCTTTGCAGGAGGTCTCATCTTGAAACCAATTCTGTACCCTTCTGAAACAATGTTCTGAATCCAAAGATTGTGAACAGAATTGATCCAAATTTCTTTGAAAAAACGTAACCTGCCCCCTACCAGACCAGAAGCAAATGAAAAATGAGACTGAAATAATGTGGAGACAAAAGCGACGCCCATATTTTTTGGCGCCAAATAAGACGCCCACATTATTTGGCGCCTAAATGCTTTTGGCGCCAAAAATGACGCCACATCCGGAACGCCGACATTTTTGGCGCAAAATAACGTCAAAAATGACGCAACTTCCGGCGACACGTATGACGCCGGAAACGGAAAAGAATTTTTGCGCCAAAAAAGTCCGCGCCAAGAATGACGCAATAAAATGAAGCATTTTCAGCCCCCGCGAGCCTAACAGCCCACAGGGAAAAAAGTCAAATTTTTGAGGTAAGAAAAAATATGATAATTTAAAGCATAATCCCAAATATGAAACTGACTGTCTGGAAATAAGGAAAGTTGAACATTCTGAGTCAAGGCAAATAAATGTTTGAATACATATATTTAGAACTTTATAAATAAAGTGCCCAACCATAGCTTAGAGTGTCACAGAAAATAAGACTTACTTACCCCAGGACACTCATCTACATGTTTGTAGAAAGCCAAACCAGTACTGAAACGAGAATCAGTAGAGGAAATGGTAAATATAAGAGTATATCGTCGATCTGAAAAGGGAGGTAAGAGATGAATCTCTACGACCGATAACAGAGAACCTTATGAAATAGATCCCGTAGAAGGAGATCACTGCATTCAATAGGCAATACTCTCTTCACATCCCTCTGACATTCACTGCACGCTGAGAGGAAAACCGGGCTCCAACTTGCTGCGGAGCGCATATCAACGTAGAATCTAGCACAAACTTACTTCACCACCTCCCTTGGAGGCAAAGTTTGTAAAACTGATTTGTGGGTGTGGTGAGGGGTGTATTTATAGGCATTTTAAGGTTTGGGAAACTTTGCCCCTCCTGGTAGGAATGTATATCCCATACGTCACTAGCTCATGGACTCTTGTTAATTACATGAAAGAAATACTCCTAGGAGTATCTGACTAGCCATGTGGAAACTAGGCCCCAAAAAAAGACTTATCTCCCTCAGAGAAAAAACGTCCTATTTATGAAATCATGTAAACGTTTTGTCACTAAATAATATGAGTATTAACATGAGTATTACCCTGTTTTGTAAGCATGATCCCAGTCGCTGTTAAATCACTGCATCAGGCTTACCTCAAATACACAAGGCTCTGTCAGCATTTTCTAGAACTTATTCATCTCTCTAGAAATAAAAATACTGAACATACCTCAAAGCAGGTAATCTGCAGACCGTTCCCCAACTGAAGTTTTCCCATACTCTTCAGTTATGTGTGAGAACAGCAATGGACCTTAGTTACAAACCGCTAAGATCATCAAACCTCCAGGCAGAATTCTTCTTCTAATTTCTGCCTGAGAGTAAAACAGTACAACGCCGGTACTGTTTAAAAATAACAAACTCTTGATTGAAGGTAAAACTACACTAAGTCACCACATATCTCTTGATACTTCCTATCTTGTCAAGAGTTGCAAGAGAATGACTGGGGGTGGGGGTTAGGGGAGGAGCTATATAGACAGCTCTGCTGTGGGTGTCCTCTTGCAACTTCCTGTTGGGAAGGAGAATATCCCACAAGTAATGGATGAACCTGTGGACTGGATACACCTTACAAGAGAAATAAGGACGCCCCACATAAAAAATTACGGGTGGGGAGCTGTGGACTCTTTCCATCAGAAGAAAATTATTAGGTAAGCATAATTTATGTTTTTCTTCTTAAATGCAGAGTCCACAGCTGCATTCATTACTTTTGGGAAAATACCCAAGCTATAGAGGACACTGAATTCCAAGACGGGAGGGTATATTAGGCGGCACATTCTAAGGGCCCTAAGCCTGAAACCACTGCCCACAAAAAACCCAGCTTCGTCTGAAGTCGAAAGAATTTTAAAAGGAAAAAGCCCAGAGGACGCTGACCTGCAGGTAGTCCAGGGCCTGGCTAGAGACCGCAAAATCGGACTCAACTGAGCCAACAGGCCTCCAGGAGATGCGGTCGCCCAACAGTCGGTCCCTCACCACTCACCCCTCACTAAAGAAGGGAACACCAGCCGAAACTCCCAAAGGGATAGGATCAGGAGAACCCAAAAGGAAAAAAACAAAAGGTCACAATCCATAAAGGAAAACCCCCCAAAGCAAGCCCAGCTCACAAGGGCCCAAATGGGTCCCAGCAGACAAGGGGAGACTATGCCTAGACTAGGAAAAACCTGAGGTATAGGACCGGGCATAGAAACAGAGAAAACTTTCTCTCAAACATTGTGCAAAAGCACCAAAAGACAACAAAAGACGGAGTCCTTACATAGTCCAAACTTGGAACACTGAAGTATTCCGCTACAAAAAAAAGTGTAATAGACACAGACAAAAACCCTGAGTCAAGAACACGCGGCCATCCTTAGGATGACACAGAGAATACTTGCTGAGAGCAAAAGCGGCCAGCAAAAAAGCAGATTGCAAAAGACAACTCCCAGACAGAGGGCACAGCTCTAGGCAATCCAAGCAGCCAGACCTACCCACAGGTCTTCCAAAAAAACAAAATTTATGCTTACCTGATAAATTCATTTCTCCTGTAGTGTGGTCAGTCCACGGGTCATCATTACTTCTGGGATATTATCTCCTCCCCTACAGGAAGTGCAAGAGGATTCACCCAGCAGAGCTGCTATATAGCTCCTCCCCTCTACGTCACCTCCAGTCATTCGACCAAAGGACCAACGAGAAAGGAGAAGCCCAAGGGTGTAGTGGTGACTGGAGTATAATCCAAAAATTTTTTTAGCCTGCCGTAAAAAACAGGGCGGGCCGTGGACTGACCACACTACAGGAGAAATGAATTTATCAGGTAAGCATAAATTTTGTTTTCTCCTGTTAAGTGTGGTCAGTCCACGGGTCATCATTACTTCTGGGATACCAATACCAAAGCAAAAGTACACGGATGACGGGAGGGACAGGCAGGCTCTTTATACGGAGGGAACCACTGCCTGAAGAACCTTTCTCCCAAAAACAGCCTCCAAAGAAGCAAAAGTGTCAAATTTGTAAAATTTGGAAAAAGTATGAAGAGAAGACCAAGTTGCAGCCTTGCAAATTTGTTCAACAGAAGCCTCATTCTTAAAGGCCCAAGTGGAAGCCACAGCTCTAGTAGAATGAGCTGTAATTCTTTCAGGAGTCTGCTGTCCAGCAGTCTCATAGGCTAATCGTATTATGCTACGAAGCCAAAAAGAGAGAGAGGTAGCCGAAGCTTTTTGACCTCTCCTCTGACCAGAATAAACGACAAACAGGGAAGACGTTTGACGAAAATCCTTAGTTGCCTGTAGATAAAATTTCAGGGCACGGACTACATCTAGATTGTGTAGCAGACGTTCCTTCTTCGAGGAAGGATTAGGACACAAAGATGGAACAACAATCTCTTGATTGATATTCCTGTTAGTGACCACCTTAGGTAGGAACCCAGGTTTAGTACGCAGAACTACCTTATCTGAATGAAAAATCAGATAAGGAGAATCACAATGTAAGGCAGATAACTCAGAAACTCTTCGAGCCGAGGAAATAGCCATTAAAAACAGAACTTTCCAAGATAACAACTTGATATCAATGGAATGAAGGGGTTCAAACGGAACACCCTGTAAAACATTAAGAACTAAGTTCAAACTCCATGGCGGAGCAACAGTTTTAAACACAGGCTTGGTCCTAGCTAAAGCCTGACAAAAAGCTTGAACGTCCGGAACTTCTGACAGACGTTTGTGTAAAAGAATGGACAGAGCTGAAATCTGTCCCTTTAAAGAACTAGCGGATAACCCCTTTTCTAAACCTTCTTGTAGAAAAGACAATATCCTTGGAATCCTAACCTTACTCCATGAGTAACTCTTGGATTCGCACCAATATAAGTATTTACGCCATATTTTATGGTAAATCCTTCTGGTAACAGGCTTCCTAGCCTGTATTAAGGTATCAATAACTGGCTCAGAAAAACCACGTTTTGATAAAATCAAGCGTTCAATTTCCAAGCAGTCAGCTTCAGAGAAGTTAGATTTTGATGTTTGAATGGACCCTGGATCAGAAGGTCCTGTTTCAGAGGTAGAGACCAAGGCGGACAGGATGACATGTCCACTAGATCTGCATACCAAGTCCTGCGTGGCCATGCAGGTGCTATTAGAATCACTGATGCTCTCTCCTGTTTGATTCTGGCAATCAATCGAGGAAGCATCGGGAAGGGTGGAAACACATAAGCCATCCCGAAGGTCCAAGGTGCTGTTAAAGCATCTATCAGAACCGCTCCCGGATCCCTGGATCTGGACCCGTAGCGAGGAAGCTTGGTGTTCTGACGAGACGCCATGAGATCTATCTCTGGTTTGCCCCAACGTCGAAGTATCTGGGCAAAGACCTCCGGATGAAGTTCCCACTCCCCCGGATGAAAAGTCTGACGACTTAAGAAATCCGCCTCCCAGTTCTCCACTCCCGGGATGTGGATTGCAGACAGGTGGCAAGAGTGAGACTCTGCCCAGCGAATTATCTTTGATACTTCCATCATTGCTAGGGAGCTTCTTGTCCCTCCCTGATGGTTGATGTAAGCTACAGTCGTGATGTTGTCCGACTGAAACCTGATGAACCCCCGAGTTGTTAACTGGGGCCAAGCCAGAAGGGCATTGAGAACTGCTCTCAATTCCAGAATGTTTATTGGAAGGAGACTCTCCTCCTGATTCCATAGTCCCTGAGCCTTCAGAGAATTCCAGACAGCGCCCCAACCTAGTAGGCTGGCGTCTGTAGTTACAATTGTCCAGTCTGGCCTGCTGAATGGCATCCCCCTGGACAGGTGTGGCCGATAAAGCCACCATAGAAGAGAATTTCTGGTCTCTTGATTCAGATTCAGAGTGGGGGACAAATCTGAGTAATCCCCATTCCACTGACTTAGCATGCACAATTGCAGCGGTCTGAGATGTAGGCGTGCAAAAGGTACTATGTCCATTGCCGCTACCATTAAGCCGATCACCTCCATGCATTGAGCTACTGACGGGTGTTGAATGGAATGAAGGACACGGCATGCATTTTGAAGCTTTGTTAACCTGTCTTCTGTCAGGTAAATCTTCATTTCTACAGAATCTATCAGAGTCCCCAAGAAGGGAACTCTTGTGAGTGGAAAGAGAGAACTCTTCTTTTCGTTCACCTTCCATCCCTGCGACCTTAGAAATGCCAGTACTAACTCTGTATGAGACTTGGCAGTTTGAAAGCTTGAAGCTTGTATCAGAATGTCGTCTAGGTACGGAGCTACCGAAATTCCTCGCGGTCTTAGTACCGCCAGAAGAGTACCCAGAACCTTTGTGAAGATTCTTGGAGCCGTAGCCAATCCGAATGGAAGAGCTACAAACTGGTAATGCCTGTCTAGAAAGGCAAACCTTAGATACCGGTAATGATTTCTGTGAATCGGTATGTGAAGGTAAGCATCCTTTAAATCCACTGTGGTCATGTACTGACCCTCTTGGATCATGGGCAAAATTGTTCGAATAGTTTCCATCTTGAACGATGGAACTCTTAGGAATTTGTTTAGGATCTTTAAATCCAAGATTGGCCTGAAAGTTCCCTCTTTTTTGGGAACTACAAACAGATTTGAGTAAAACCCTTGTCCTTGTTCCGACCGCGGAACTGGATGGATCACTCCCATTAATAAAAGATCTTGTACGCAGCGTAGGAACGCTTCTTTCTTTATTTGGTTTGTTGACAACCTTGACAGATGAAATCTCCCTCTTGGGGGAGAGGATTTGAAGTCCAGAAGGTATCCCTGAGATATGATCTCTAACGCCCAGGGATCCTGAACATCTCTTGCCCAAGCCTGGGCGAAGAGAGAAAGTCTGCCCCCTACTAGATCCGGTCCCGGATCGGGGGCCCTCGATTCATGCTGTCTTAGGGGCAGCAGCAGGTTTCCTGGCCTGCTTGCCCTTGTTCCAGGACTGGTTAGGTTTCCAGCCTTGTCTGTAGCGAGCAACAGCTCCTTCCTGTTTTGGTGCAGAGGAAGTTGATGCTGTTCCTGCTTTGAAATTACGAAAGGAACGAAAATTAGACTGTCTAGCCCTAGGTTTGGCTCTGTCCTGAGGCAGGGCATGGCCTTTACCTCCTGTAATGTCAGCGATAATCTCTTTCAACCCGGGCCCGAATAAGGTCTGCCCTTTGAAAGGTATATTAAGCAATTTAGATTTAGAAGTAACATCAGCTGACCAGGATTTTAGCCACAGTGCTCTGCGTGCCTGAATGGCAAATCCGGAATTCTTAGCCGTAAGTTTAGTTAAATGTACTACGGCATCTGAAATAAATGAGTTAGCTAACTTAAGGGCTTTAAGTTTGAGTGTAATCTCATCTAGTGTAGATGATTCAAGTGTCTCTTCCAGAGACTCAAAACAAAATGCTGCTGCAGCCGTGACAGGCGCAATACATGCAAGAGGTTGCAAAATAAAACCTTGTTGAACAAACATTTTCTTAAGGTAACCCTCTAATTTTTTATCCATTGGATCTGAAAAAGCACAGCTATCCTCCACCGGGATAGTGGTACGCTTAGCTAAAGTAGAAACTGCTCCCTCCACCTTAGGGACCGTTTGCCATAGGTCCCGTGTGGTGGCGTCTATTGGAAACATTTTTCTAAATATCGGAGGGGGTGAGAACGGCACACCGGGTCTATCCCACTCCTTAGTAACAATTTCAGTAAGTCTCTTAGGTATAGGAAAAACATCAGTACTCGCCGGTCCCGCAAAATATTGATCCAACCTACACATTTTCTCTGGTATTGCAACTGTGTTACAATCATTCAGAGCCGCTAACACCTCCCCTAGTAATACACGGAGGTTTTCCAGCTTAAATTTAAAATTTGAAATATCTGAATCCAGTCTGTTTGGATCAGAACCGTCACCCACAGAATGAAGTTCTCCGTCCTCATGTTCTGCCACCTGTGACGCAGTGTCTGACATGGCCCTAATATTATCAGCGCACTCTGTTCTCACCCCAGAGTGATCACGCTTGCCTCTAAGTTCTGGTAATTTAGCCAAAACTTCAGTCATAACAGTAGCCATATCCTGTAATGTGATTTGAAATTGCCGCCCAGATGTACTCGGCGCTACAATATCACGCACCTCCCGAGCGGGAGATGCAGGTACTGACACGTGAGGCGAGTTAGACGGCATAACTCTCCCCTCGTTGTTAGGTGAAATATGTTCAGTTTGTACAGATTGACTTTTATTTAAAGTAACATCAATACAATTAGTACATAAATTTCTATTGGGCTCCACTTTGGCATTAGCACATATAGCACATGTATCTTCCTCTGAATCAGACATGTTTAACACACTAGCAATAAACTAGCAACTTGGAAATGCTTTTCAAGTAATTTACAATAATATGAAAACGAACTGTGCCTATAAGAAGCACAGAAAAAATTATGACAGTTGAAAATAAATAAGTTATAGCATCAAATCTTTGTAAGAAATATACAATTTTAGCAAAGGATTGTTCCCATTAGCAAAGGATAACTAACCCTGGCAGCAGAAAAAATACACAAACGTTTTTTATCACAGTCAACTACAATCTTCACAGCTCTGCTGTGAATGATTACCTCCCTCAAAAAAGGCTTTGGAGATCCCTGAGTTCTGTAGAGATGAACCGGATCATGCAGGAAGAAAATGAACCTCTGACTGAGTTTTTTGATGCGTAGTAAAAGCGCCAAAAATGGCCCCTCCCCCTCACACATAACAGTGAGAGAGATCAGTAAACTGCTTTAATTTAAACAAAACTATTGCCAAGTGGAAAAAATAGTGCCCAAAACATTTTTTCACCCAGTACCTCAGAGAAATAAACGATTTTACATGCCAGCAAAAAAACGTTTAACCTCAATAAATTAATTGTTATTTAAAACCTATTGCAAGTCCCTGCAAATTAGGTTAAGTCTATGCATACAGTATAAATCCAGTGAAGTACCATTCCCCAGAATACTGAAGTGTAAAATATACATACATGACAGCCTGATACCAGCTACATCTACTGCATTTAAGGCTGAGTTTACATTATAACGGTATGGCAGGATTTTCTCATCAATTCCATGTCAGAAAATAATAAACTGCTACATACCTCTTTGCAGATTAATCTGCCCGCTGTCCCCTGATCTGAAGTTTACCTCTCCTCAGATGGCCGAGAAACAGCAATATGATCTTAACTACTCCGGCTAAAATCATAGAAAAAACTCAGGTAGATTCTTCTTCAAATTCTACCAGAGAATGAATAACACACTCCGGTGCTATTATAAAATAACAAACTTTTGATTGAAGGTAATAAACTAATTAAAATCACCACAGTCCTCTCACACATCCTATCTATTCGTTGGGTGCAAGAGAATGACTGGAGGTGACGTAGAGGGGAGGAGCTATATAGCAGCTCTGCTGGGTGAATCCTCTTGCACTTCCTGTAGGGGAGGAGATAATATCCCAGAAGTAATGATGACCCGTGGACTGACCACACTTAACAGGAGAAAAGGGGGAATCATAACCTCCACGAGGTCCCCCAAGATAGAGAAGTGACACCTAGAACCTGAGGTGGAGCAAAAGTGCTTGTAAGCTACTATGCACACCTAGATCCTGGAGATGACAACTACTCTCAGAACCCACTGCCAGCCGGGCCAGCCCCAGCAACGCAAATATGAAACAGGGGAACAAAAGAACCCCAAAACCAGCTCAAAAACTAGCGGGGAAAGGCCACAGCCAATCCAACAGAGCACGGGTGCAACACGACTCCTTAGAACAGACAACAGGACCGTAGACACAAAGGTCCAACTTAGTCTTGACATGGAGCCAGCAAGACTCCAAATGGCACATAATAACCCAGAGAGAATATCCCTCTCTGCTAGGGAAACTCCCAGATCCCATCTTCTAATCCAGGAGAAACCTTAAGAAAAGGACCGCATCTCCATAAAAAGTAGACTAAGCTCTCACCCAAGAAGGGTAAAAGGCTAAAAGGCAGCACCTTCCACAAGCCACAAAGTTACAGGTTAGAAGCCGTGTTGAAAGGGATTCCCCTAAAAAACTAGCCTGCTAACATGCAACCAACGTGCAATAGTAGCAGCAGTGACGCTGCAAGTCCATTCACCTGCAGAACAGTGAATTCAATGGATACTACAGCAAGCTGACCAATGGAAACCGCCTAAGGTGCAACACAAGCCCAACGAACCACGACACTCAGAAAAGGACATAGCCCAAGTTTCCAGGAACTGGGGTACCCTGAACCAACCCTGGAGCCTAGAGGTCCGGTAACAACCAGCAACAGGATCCACAAGGGAAAATGCTGAATGAAACTCAGCAACCGGAAGCCCCAGGGAGAACAGGTCCGAACCCCCAATTGTTTAGACAAACAATACCCGCAAACTTAACACCTAGTCTGAATAACAACCCAGACCACGGGGGATACTAATGCAATATCCAGATCAACCCGGATAACGAGAAAAACTCGCAAGTCCCGACCTAAGGAAGAGACCACCCCTTGCCGAAGTCCCACTCTCCAAAGGAGCCAAGGTGGAAAAAGTCGTACAATGACGGTAGAGCTTCTAGACTCAATAACGCAAGGGGATACCTCGAGGTCAAAACCACTCAAGCAAAGGCTGGTCTCCACATCACCACCATACAAGCGGATGATCACTGGGAGAAAGGGGCACAAAACAAGTTTAAAGTGGATGTAAAGTCAATGCTATCGCCCAATCTCATATTGTTTAACAATCAAAATTAAGTGGACTTTAATTCATCGTTTTTTTTTTTTTAATCTACCATTTAATCGATATATATACTTATTTATTCGGAATTGTCTTACTCGCTTCCTCCGCCCGCCATTTTGGACCGCATATCCAACGTTGATTGACACTCTATTCTACTAATAATCTTTCACATCCCGTGGCGTCCAGCCCCTTTTCGGAGACGTCAGAAATTCTTTATGCGCATCAGCACTCGTTTATATGATAATACATTGGTGCCGATAGAGATTTAGTAAACAGTACTAACGCATGCGCATATTAGACACTGAGTGTTAAACGCATGCGCAAAATAACTAATAATCTTGAACGAGCTTTTAAAATACGTAATAGAGCAGGAGAGGCCGCTCTATAGGAAATGTGGCCGAAATACCGGAAGAAATGGATGGGAGGAGTTAGAAACGAAAACGGAGCTAAGTTTACATATAAAATATAAATAGATATTTTGAATTTTTTGTAAAAAAAAATGCGTTTTAACTAATGCAATGATTGTGAATTGATATTAAGTACTAATTAAGAGAAAATTTACATTCACTTTAAGAAAGAAAATGAAAAGATCTTACCAGAATCTACGCTATGGAACAGGAACACGGCCCTTCAAGTGTTTTACGGATAGTAGGACTTGAGAGAAGAAAGCAGGCAGCAGAGCGAAGTTCGACAACGCCGATTGCTTGAGGAGCTGTTAAATGAGTCGGGACGGTTTCCCATAAAGACTCTTCCTGCATCTCAGTACTCTAACTTTCATCCAAGCCCTCACTGAGAGACTGACTGGATTACTTAAAGGGCCATGATACCCACATTTTTTCTTTCATGATTTAGAAAGAGAATGCATTTTTAAACATATTTCTAATTTACTTCTATTATCTAATTTGTTTTATTCTCTTGATATTCTTTGCTGAAAAGCATATCTAGATATGCTCAGTAGCTGCTGATTGGTTGCTGCACATAGAAGCCTCATGTGATTGGCTCACCCATGTGCATTGCTTTTTCTTCAAATGAGGATATCTAAAAAATGAAGCAAAATAAATAATAGAAGTAAATTGTAATGTTGTTTAAATTTGTATGTTCTATCTGAATCATGAAAGAAATATTTTGGGTTTAGTGGCCCTTTAAAACTCCTGTCCCATGTCGAAGAGTACTACCCTCCATAAGTGACAAATTAAAATCTGATACTTCTCTGCCAACCTCCTGGGACGTAAGGCAAAGAATGACTGGGGGTTGAGGGGAGTGGGAGGAGTATTTAAGCCTTTGGCTGGGGTGTCTTTGCCTCCTCCTGGTGGCCAGGTTCTTATTTTCCCAAAAGTAATGAATGCAGCTGTGGACTCTTTCCATTTAAGAAGAAAATAAATAAAGTATATGACAAAAAAATGTTTTAATAGACATCATTAAAGATTTAATTGTATAAATTCCAAGGTGTTCCAAGATGTTTTATGCCCCTTTAATTCAGGAATTAACATTACTATCACTTTCTTATATTTAAAGTCAGTTAGTAAAAAAGAGTCAGGTTGGAAAACCATTGATACTAAAGACACAGAAAGTGGGAAGGCCTAAATGACTAAAATTAGATGGAGCATTTATTTATATTAGAAATTCTAATCCATTAGAAAACCAGGTTATTGTACACTTTTTCAGCAGATTTAACACTTTACCAATACTTTGAATAGAGAGAACAGTTTTATTACAGTCCATCAGGAAACATGTTTCTAGGAACTTCTCTTAAATTACATTTTTTAGGTTTTCTTTTTCAAAGAGCCTGTCTGTTTCAAGGAGCATATGTTTGTACAGCTTTTTGTGCACATATCACACATTAATAAAACGGATTGTTTATTGTTTTTAAATAAGAAGCTCAAACTATAGCTCACATCACATTTTTAAACTATGAAACAGGTTCATAACTAATATAGAATCATATAAATGCTCCTTTATGATTGCAATTAAATGGTTGTTTAAAAAGTGAAAATGTCAACTGCCCATGTTATGACAGGAAATGAAGGGTTTAACTAAAAATAAAACTAGATTTAAACAAATTAGTTATTGACCATCATTACTGAATCAATAAACCATCATGGTGTGTCCATTGTCTGTATATTTTATTTTCATGAATGTCTGTAAAAACCTCTGCACAGCATGTGTTTGTGTTGGGCTCCCAAGCCACTGGTTGTGAACAGAGTAAGCTGTCTGTTATATAAGATCTGAGGCTGTCTACAACATAAAGTGTAAGCTTTAAAAATACACAATGTTTGCTCATTTGCTCACTTGCTGCTGAGCCACATTCCTGCTGCTATGCATATCCTAGAGAACCCCAAGATGGCGCTGAGGCTATAGAATCTGACAATGAGGCTTGCTTATCAGAGCAGGACATCTTTTCTCTCAGGAGTATGATGTCAGCAACTGATACAAGAACTTTGCTTATATCTATACAGCAATTTAAAGAGAAGGACATGAAAGGACTGGAAGCCTATGTTTCTGGGAGGCTCAAGAAACTAACGCCTAGATTTAGAGTTCTGCGTTAGCCATCAAAAGCAGCGTTAAGGGCCCGCTGGTATTTAGAGTCAGCCAGGAAAGGGTCTAACGCTCACTTCCAAGCCGCGACTTTTCCATACCGCAGATCCCCTTACGCCAATTGCGTATCCTATCTTTTCAATGGGATCTTCCTAATGCTGGTATTTAGAGTCTTGGCTGAAGTGAGCCGCAGAAAAAAGTCAGTAGTTAAGAGCTTTCTGGGCTAACGCCGGTTTATAAAGCTCTTAACTACTGTGCTCTAAAGTACACTAACACCCATAAACCGAGGTCCCCCCACATCGCCGCCACTCTAATAATTTTCTTTAACCCCTAATCTGCCGACCGCACACCGCCGCACTTACATTATCCCTATGTACCCCTAATCTGCTGCCCCTAACATATCAGACACCTACATAATACTTATTAACCCCTAATCTGCCCCTCCCAATGTCGCCGCTACCTTACCTACACTTATTAACCCCTAATCTGCCGACCGGACCTAGCCGCTACATTTATTAGAGTAGCGGCGAGGTCCGGTCGGCAGATTAGGGGTTAATACTTGAAGTTGGGTGTCAACGATGTTAGAGGGGGGGCAGATTAGGGGTTAATACTATTTATTATAGGGTTTGCGAGGCAGGAGTGCGGTGGTTTAGGGGTTAATACATTTATTATAGTGGCGGCGAGGTCCGGTCGGCAGATTAGGGGTTAATAAGTGTAGGTAGGTAGCGGCGACGTGGGGGGGGGGGCAGATTAGGGGTTAATAAATATAATATAGGGGTCGGCGATGTTAGGGGCAGCAGATTAGGGGTACATAGCTATAATGTAGGTTGCGGCGGTGTCCGTAGCGGCAGATTAGGGGTTAATAATATAATGCAGGGGACAGCAATAGTGGGGGCAGCAGATTAGGGGTTAATAAGTGTAAGGTTAGGGGTGTTTAGACTCGGGGTACATGTTAGGGTGTTAGGTACAGACTTAGAAAGTGTTTCCCCATAGGAAACAAGGGGGCTGCGTTAGGAGCTTAACGCTGCTTTTTTGCAGGTGTTAGGTTTTTTTTCAGCCCAAACTGCCCCATTGTTTCCTATGGGGGAATCGTGCACGAGCACGTTTTTCCAGCTAGCCGCTACCGTAAGCAACACTGGTACTGAGAGTTGAAGTGGCGGTAAATATGCCTGTACGCTCCCTTTTTGGAGCCTAACGCAGCCCTTCAAAGAACTCTAAATACCAGCGTTATTTAAAAGGTGCGGGGGAAAAAAACACGCGTAGCTAACACACCCCTTTGGCCGCAAAACTCTAAATCTAGGCGTAATATTTGATAAAATATTCTACCTGAATTACTCAACCTGCAGTGGCTCTTCCCAGCTTATCTACCAAACTTGTGCAGCTGGCTAGCACTGTGTGATGCACAATATTCAGATTCAGATAGAGCATGCAATTTTAAGAAACTTTCTTATTTACTCCTATTATCAATTTTTCTTTGTTCTCTTGGTATTTTTATTTGAAAAAGCAGGAATGTAAGCTTAGAAGCTGGTCCATTTTTTGTTCCGAATCCTGGATAGCGCTTGCTGATTGGGGGTTACATTTAGCCACCAATCGGCAAGCGCTACACAGGTACTGAGCTAAAAAAAAGGCCTGGCTCCTAAGCTTTACATTCCTGCTTTTCAAATAAAGATACCAAGAGAACAAAGAAAAATTGATAAAAGGAGTAAAATAGAAAGTTGTTTAAAATTGCATGCTCTATCCAAATCATGAAAGAAAACATTTGGGTTTAGTGTCCCTTTAAGCTTTGAACTTACTAATTTGTAATGTAAATACATTATGCTTTGAAATTTAGGATCATACATTGTATAAAATTACATTGCACTATGTTTTTTCTCCATTGTAAACTGACAGTTTCAGAAAGTGGAAAGGACAGGGCAGTTAGTTCCCTGGGCGTAACAGGGGAGTTTCCAGGGTATGTCTTAAGCTCTCTCACTAGTCTTGTGACATTTTCTAAGCATTTTAGTCTTATTTGTTTAAGTTACACATAAAGTGTGAAGGGATAGAATTAGAATTTGAAAAATCACATCACTGCTGTATACAAAATAAAATACAAAATAGAAAGTGCAAAGTTTAAATAACATAAAATTATGCTTACCTGATAATTTCCTTTTCTTCTGATGGAAAAAGTCCACAGGTGCATTCATTACTTTTGGGAAAATAAGAACCTGGCCACCAGGAGGAGGCAAAGACACCCCAGCCAAAGGCTTAAATACTCCTCCCACTTCCCTCATCCCCCAGTCATTCTGCTGAGGAACAAAAAACAGTAGAAGAAATATCAGGGTGAAAGGTGCCAGAAGAATATAAGGACGCCCCACATAAAATGACGGGTGGGGAGCTGTGGACTCTTTCCATCAGAAGAAAAGGAAATGATCAGGTAAGCATAATTTATGTTTTTCTTCTTAAATTGAAAGAGTCCATAGTTGCATTCATTACTTTTGGGAAAACAATACCTAAGCTACAGAGGACACTGAATGCCAAGAGGGGAGGGTACATAGGTGGCCCATACTGAGGACACCAGGCCTGAACCTCCACCCAATAAAAAATCCTGCTTCGTCCGAAGCAGAGAAAAATGTAAGAGGAAAAGCCCCAATGATAATGATTCACAGTCCAGAAGCCAAACTAGAGACCGCAAACGGACTCGCCTGAGCCAACAGTCCTCCAAGAGACACTGTCGCCAAACAAACGGTCCCCCACCGCTCACCCCCCAAAACCCCCAAGGGGACAAGGCAAAGGGAACCAAGGAAATCGAAAGGTCCCCGAATACAAAAAAACACACCTCCAAGATTGAGCCCAGCTCAAAGAGACCCAAACAGGAAAAGGAGGCCATGCCTATACCAAGCGAAACCCGGGATAGAACCGGGCACAGAGACAGAACAGACATCTCTCCAATATCCTGCAAGCACGGAATGCCCCTGAAGAGGCAAAATCCTTGCAGTGTCTGACCATAGAATACCAAGGCATTCGACACAAAGGGTGCTTGCGAGGAAGAAACAGACCGCAAAAGCAACCCCCGGACAGAGACAGAAACACTGGCAAGCTGACCAGGGGAATGCAACCCTAAGGAACACCGGAAATTGGACATTCTGCCAGCAGCTGGGTATGAACCAACAACCCTTGAGGCACAAGCCACACAGCTAACAGCAATATGACATGGGCTACTCTTGTGGCAAAGAATAAAAAATACTCAGAAAACCTGGCCAACCCTGACCCGGTCAGGGAGATGGAAGAAGGTGGAACTGAACCACCCTGTCCCTGGACAGCTACAGGTTTGAAGCCAGAACCCCAGAGCACTGAGGATCATCTAGGCCCAAGTTCCCACAACCGTGGAACGCCCCCGACCAGCCCTGAGATCCAAGATTCCAAAACCTCCCAAAACTGGGTCAGGAAAAAAGGCCAAGCGAAGCTTCAGCAACCGGAAGTCTCAGGGAGAAAAACAGGTCCGGCGCCTATTAGTTCAGGCGAACCTTACCCTAGAACTAAACACCCCAACTGGCCAAAAAGCCAGACGCAAGGGATATGAATGCATATACAGAGAATCCGGATAGCAAGAAGAACTCGAAGCCCCGAACAAAGGAAGGAACCACCCCTATGTAAAGTCCAACGCTACAAGGAGCAAGGCTAAAAGTCATCTCAAAGCCTCAGGACAACAAATGGATACCTCGAGGTCCAAAAAATCCTACTAGCAGGACTAGTCTCTCTATCACCTCCGCTCAAGCAGAGGACACAAGGGAGAGAAAGGCACTAAGCCTACCCAGCTCCGGAAAACCCAGAGCTAGGCAAAGGCCTTTGCAGGGAACAACTATCACCCGGAAACACAGATTCCTAAAAGGAGATCCAACTCACCCGGAGATAATGGAAGAAGACCCAAAGGTCTCTAATAACTCACAGACAGTACACAAGTAAAAGCTGTATCCAGAAACACTATAAACAGCTTACGAGTATACCTGCAAGGTGTGAAGAGCTGCAACTGGTTTCAAACTGCAAACCTTCCGCATGCTAGACAGCTATCCTGTACAAGCTGTTGGATCAAGCCCAAAAGGACAAATTCAGAGACCTAAAAAATGAAGGCTCAACTGCGGTAAGGGGAGTCAAGCCCTCCAACCCTCCACCACATGGGGGGTCTCTAGGTTCTGATGAAATCATGTCAGACAGAGTGACGCAGCAGGAAACTCCCCTGCCCGGCCATCTATGACTGAAGACTATAAGGACTGAAACAATCGTTCCCGCCTCACGGACCCACAGGTCCTCTCGAATGCTTAGTTGAACATGAAAAACAATAATAACCTGAGCACTCAGCGCTTCTACCGAACCAGCCGAACAGAACAGCACCACGTGTCTGAATATCCTCAATACCGAACGAACCCGACAGGACCAGCCTTCACTTAGGGTCGCAACTGGCAAACTGCGTAAATTCTCCCTCGTAGGGGAAAAAACAGAAAACAGACATTTCTAACATAGGATTAACAAGTCCCAAACAACTTCCGAAGAAGTAATAAAGAGTATCAATTCCAGAAGGTTCCCGAAGGAAACAAAAACAAATAAAAGACATCCCATTGGATATAAATAAAATATAAGGCAACCCGGAGGTTAACACCCAAAAAGACACAGGCCTACCCGCAGGACCAGACAAACGGAGCCTTATCTCACAAAACTGGGAAATATCTCAAACAAATTACAATCTGGACATTACTTCATCCCCACATGTCTAATGAGGTGCACCATTCAAATTATCAGACTGAAAATCCCTGTAACTGGTAACGATAGGGACATTCAATAACTGAAAAACATGTCTAAGCAACACGCGAAGGCACGCAATCCTGTAACGAAAGGCACAACACTCAGGGACAGATACCCCCGCGGGGAACTGTAGAGGCCCTCCCCAAGGCGGAAGGCCTGGGACAATAGGGCACAAGCACATTCTCAAAGAAACGTCTGGACTCTCCAGACGAACAATCGCCAACATTATGTGGAAGAGAAAACATGCTGCAACTTCTGGGGGAAACACGCCACCCTGCATGGAGGAACCATAAACTGGGTTACCCGCATGTGCAGAAACAAAATTTATGCTTACCTGATAAATTTCTTTCTCTTGTGGTGTATCCAGTCCACGGGTTCATCCATTACTTGTGGGATATTCTCCTTCCCAACAGGAAGCTGCAAGAGGACACCCACAGCAGAGCTGTCTATATAGCTCCTCCCCTAACTGCCACCCCCAGTCATTCGACCGAAGACAAGCAAGAAAAAGGAGAAACTATAGGGTGCAGTGGTGACTGTAGTTTAAAAATAAAAAACACCTGCCTTAAAGTGACAGGGCGGGCCGTGGACTGGATACACCACAAGAGAAAGAAATTTATCAGGTAAGCATAAATTTTGTTTTCTCTTGTAAGGTGTATCCAGTCCACGGGTTCATCCATTACTTGTGGGATACCAATACCAAAGCTTTAGGACACGGATGACGGGAGGGACAAGGCAGGCACTTAAACGGAAGGCACCACTGCCTGCAAGACCTTTCTCCCAAAAATAGCCTCCGAGGAAGCAAAAGTATCAAATTTGTAGAATTTAGAAAAAGTATGAAGCTAAGACCAAGTCGCCGCCTTACAAATCTGTTCAACAGAGGCCTCATGTTTAAAAGCCCATGTGGAAGCTACCGCTCTAGTAGAATGAGCTGTAATTCTTTGAGGAGGCTGCTGGCCAGCAGTCTCATAAGCTAAACGGATTATGCTTCTCAGCCAAAAAGAAAGAGAAGTTGCTGAAGGCTTTTGGCCTCTCCTCTTTCCAGAGTAGACGACAAACAATGCAGATGTTTGACGAAAATCCTTAGTAGCTTGCAAATAAAACTTTAAAGCACGAACCACGTCAAGATTGTGTAACAGACGTTCCTTCTTTGAAGAAGAATTAGGACACAGTGACGGAACAACAATTTCCTGATTGATATTCCTATTAGATACTACCTTAGGAAGAAACCCAGGTTTGGTACGCAAAACTACCTTATCTGCATGGAAGATCAGATAAGGGCAATCACACTGCAAGGCAGATAACTCTGAAACTCTTCGAGCCGAAGAGATAGCTACTAAAAACAGAACTTTCCAAGATAAAAGCTTGATATCTATGGAATGCAAGGGTTCAAACAAAACCCCTTGAAGAACTTTAAGAACTAAATTTAAACTCCATGGCGGAGCAACAGGTTTAAACACAGGCCTGATTCTAACCAAAGCCTGACAAAACGCCTGAACGTCTGGAACATCAGCCAGGCGCTTGTGCAAAAGAATAGACAGAGCAGAGATCTGTCCCTTTAAGGAACTAGCAGATAATCCCTTTTCCAATCCTTCTTGGAGAAAAGATAGTATCCTAGGAATCCTGACCTTACTCCACGAGTAACCCTTGGATTCACACCAATGAAGATATTTACACCATATCTTATGATAGATTTTCCTGGTGACAGGCTTTCGAGCCTGAATCAAGGTATCAATGACCTACTCGGAGAAACCACGTTTTGATAAAATCAAGCATTCAATCTCCAAGCAGTCAGACGCAGAGAAATTAGATTTGGATGTTTGAATGGACCTTGGAGTAGAAGGTCCTGCCTCAGCGCCAGAGTCCATGGTGGAGAGGATGACATGTCCACCAGATCCGCATACCAAGTCCTGTGTGGCCACACAGGCGCTATCAAAATCACTGAAGCTCTCTCCTGCTTGATCTTTGCAATCAGACGAGGGAGGAGAGGAAACGGTGGAAACACATACGCCAGGCTGAAGGACCAGGGCACTGCTAGAGCATCTATCAGCGCTGCCTGAGGTCCCTTGACCTGGAACCGTAACAAGGAAGCTTGGCGTTCTGACGAGACGCCATCAGATCCAGTTCTGGTTTGCCCCAAAGTTGAATCAGCTGGGCAAATACCTCAGGATGGAGCTCCCACTCCCCCGAATGAAAAGTCTGCCGACTTAGAAAATCCGCCTCCCAATTCTCTACTCCTGGGATATGAATAGCTGAGAGATGGCAAGAGTGAACCTCTGCCCATAGAATTATCTTGGAAACCTCCATCATTGCCAGGGGACTCCTTGTTCCCCCCTGATGGTTGATATAGGCTACAGTCGTGATATTGTCCGACTGAAATCTGATGAACTTGGCCGCAGCTAGTTGAGGCCAAGCCTGAAGAGCATTGAATATCGCTCTTAGTTCCAGAATGTTTATCGGAAGGAGGGCTTCCTCCTGAGTCCACAAACCCTGAGCCTTCAGGGAGTTCCAGACTGCGCCCCAGCCCAGAAGGATGCATCTGTCGTCACTATAGTCCACTCTGGCCTGCGGAAACTCATTCCCCTGGAAAGATGACCCGAGATAACCACCAGAGAAGAGAATCCCCTGGTCTCTTGATCCAGATTTAACAGAGGAGACAAATCTGTGTAGTCCCCATTCCACTGGTTGAGCATGCAAAGTTGCAGTGATCTGAGATGTAGGCGGGCAAACGGAACTATGTCCATTGCCGCTACCATTAGGCCGATCATTTCCATACACTGAGCCACTGATGGCCGAGAAGTGGAATGAAGAGCACGGCAAGAAGTTAGAAGTTTTGATATCCTGACTTCTGTCAGAAAATTTTTCATTTCTACTGAATCTATCAGAGTTCCTAGGAAGGAAACTCTTGTGAGAGGAGAGAGAGAACTCTTTTCTATGTTCACTTTCCACCCGTGAGACCTCAGAAAGGCCAGAACAATGTCCGTATGGGACTTGGCGATTTGAAAAGTCGACGCCTGAATCAGAATGTCGTCTAGGTAAGGGGCTACCGCTATGCCCCGCGGCCTTAGAGCCGCCAGAAGGGACCCTAGAACCTTCGTAAAGATTCTTGGTGCCGTGGCTAACCCGAAGGGAAGAGCCACAAACTGGTAATGCCTGTCTAGGAAGGCGAACCTGAGGAACTGATGATGATCTCTGTGAATCGGAATGTGGAGATAAGCATCCTTTAAGTACACGGTAGTCATATATTGACCCTCCTGGATCATAGGGAGGATGGTTCGGATTGTCTCCATCTTGAAGGATGGGACCCTGAGAAATTTGTTTAGGATCTTGAGATCCAAGATAGGTCTGAAAGTTCCCTCTGTTTTGGGAACTATAAACAGGTTTGAATAAAAACCCAGCCCCTGTTCCTCTCTTGTAACTGGGTGGATCACTCCCATAACCAGTAGGTCTTGAACGCAACATAAGAATGCCTCTCTTTTTATCTGGTTTACAGATAGTTGTGAGAGATGAAATCTCCCCTTTGGAGATAAACCTTTGAATTCCAGAAGATATCCCTGGGAAACAATCTCTACCGCCCAGGGATCCTGGACGTCTCTTGCCCAAGCCTGGGCGAAGAGAGAAAGTCTGCCCCCTACTAGATCCGGTCCCGGATCGGGGGCTACTCCTTCATGCTGTCTCAGAGGCAGCCGCAGGTTTCTTGGCCTGCTTCCCCTTGTTCCAAGCCTGGTTAGGTCTCCAGACTGGCTTGGACTGGGCGAAATTTCCATCTTGTTTTGCATTAGAGGAAACTGTTTCTCTTGAAGTTTCGAAAGGAACGAAAATTATTCTGTTTGGTCCTCTTATTGGACCTATCCTGAGGAAGGGCGTGACCTTTTCCTCCAGTAATATCAGAAATGATCTCCTTCAGACCGGGCCCGAATAGGGTCTGTCCCTTGAAGGGGATGTTAAGAAGCTTAGACTTTGAAGTAACGTCTGCTGACCAGGACTTAAGCCATAGCGCCCTACGCGCCAAAATGGCAAAACCTGAATTCTTAGCCGTTAGTTTGGTTAACTGAAAAACGGCGTCAGAAATAAAGGAATTAGCTAACTTAAGAGCTTTAATCCTGTCTAGAATGTCGTCTAGCGGAGTCTCCACCTGCAGAGCCTCCTCAAGAGACTCGAACCAAAAAGCCGCTGCAGCAGTAACTGGGGCTATGCATGCAAGAGGCTGGAGAATAAAATTCTGTATAAAAATAAGTAACCAGCGCCCAGGACTGATATCTGCTCACTATAATAAAGACCCCCTAAATAGGTCTAAAGAACAGAACATAGATTAGGATATATAGGAGCGCCACTGGCTAAGATATACCACAGGAGTCAAAATGTTAAAATCAAATATTTATACAAGTCTTTAATAATTGACAAAAAATGACAAAATTTGACAAAAATTAACAAAAATTAACAAATGATGAGATCAGAATGTTGAACCAAACTAATAAACTCACTATAGTACAGAATCTAGGGAAAATAACCCTTTAATTCCTACTACATGAATATAATCCAGAAATGGATTGGTACAGCTCATAAATTTAAATAGAGTCGTGAAACATAAGTGTCAATATAACCATAAAAATGAAAAACTGATTTCAAATAAAGAAAAAAATATATAATAGTGAAGATAACAATCCAATTAAGGATTAGTTTCTTAGTGAAGATGATCTACTCACTGAAGCTAACGAATTGGGTATCCTCAACAATAATGAATTCCGTTATTTAAGCGTGAAACATCCTAAGATCCCAGTACTATATCACCTGCCTAAAATTCATAAGAACTTAGCCAACCCACCCGGACGGCCAATAATATCAGGCATAGGATCGGTGTCGAGCAATTTATCTGAATATATAGATAAAAAACTTCAACCATACGTTAGATCATTACCATCATATCTAAGGGACTCCACCGAAGTATTGAATATTCTTAATGACATGGAATGGGATGAAAGCTACATCTTAATCACTAGTGATGTAACATCACTATACACCTCAATCCCACATGAGAAGGGATTAGAGTCCATTAGTCACTTCTTAGATAAAGATGACAGTATGCCACAAACCCAAAAGAGGTTCATACTGGACGGAATTGAATATATCCTTCAACACAACTATTTTTATTGTGATAATGTGTTCTATCGACAAGTGTGTGGGACAGCCATGGGGACCAGGTTCGCGCCTAGTTACGCCAATCTCTATATGGGAAAATGGGAAGCTATTTTCTGGGATTCCTGTCCGGCGGGCGCGGACCTGGTCCTATATAAAAGGTATATAGATGACCTCCTAATCATCTGGAAGGGGAGTGAAGAAGATCTAAGACACACACTAGAAGTTATGAATCTGAACCAGTCCAATTTAAGATTTACTAATACCATCAGCAAGGATCACATCACCTTTCTAGATCTGGACATAAAAGTGATAAAGGGAAGAATTGTAACATCCACCCACTTCAAGGAAGTAGATTCGAACAATTATATCCATCACACAAGCTGCCATCATAAGAAATGGATATCGAATATCCCGAAAGGACAATTGTTACGAATCCGAAAAAATTGTTCAAGTGAAGAAATGTGGACCAAGCAATCATCAATGCTAAAAACCAGATTCTTGGAAAGAGGATATGATGAATCCCTTGTGGATAATACCATCACAGAAGTGAACAACATAAAAAGAGATTCTCTTCTCACATACAAAGTGAGACCAACTAAAGACAAGTTTGAAGGCCTAAAAATTCCTTTTATAACCCAATATGGTGAAAGGAAAAAGGTAATTGAAGATATAATCAAGAGACACTGGCATATACTCAGAAATGATGATATTATAGGCGAACATCTAACAGTACAACCCAATTTTGTCTATAGAAAGGCCAATAATCTAAAATCCATTCTGGCTCCAAGTATACCCAAAGAAAATAAAGCTAAAAATTCCTTAGACATTATGGGCAAAAAACTATGCGGTTTCTATCCATGCCATTTTTGTAAAGCATGCTCACATGGAATAAAAACCAGCACGATCAAGTCTAAAGTTTCAAATGAAGTCTTTCACATTAAACAAACTATAAGATGTACTGACCATTCTGTAGTTTATTTGGTCGAGTGTGGATGTGGCCTGCAATATGTGGGCCAGACATCTAGAAAACTGAGAGACCGAATCCGAGAACATCTGCTACAGATTAAATGGAAGAAGGTTGATTTACCACTCTATAAACACTTCAAAGAAGTACATGATGGAAGTGATAAGAGCTTGAAATATATGGGAATATGTAAAGTGAATAAAGATTGGAGAGGAGGGGATATGGAATCAAAATTATTGAAAATAGAATCAAAATGGATCTTTAACCTGGACTGTATCCATCCAAAAGGTCTCAATGCTGACTTTGAGATCGTCCACCTCTTCTGATAAACAAATCAATCTTTCTCATTCATTTCTTGAACCTCAGTTTAAACTTAATTTGAATCCCACAAAAATAACCCACATAGGGCAATCCAAAGAAATCTATAGGTCCTAGCATTCTCTTTAAGATCTGAAAAATACTTATAGGTCTCAGTATAAAATTCATCTGATTATTCAACAGTAAAGAAAAGATGTCTAACATTAGATTAAGAAATTTTGTGAACCTCATTTGTAAACTGTTTAAGCTAATTGGAGTTTATCAAAAGTAATCCATATTGAGTAATATGTCTCAGTATCTTCTCAAAGAAAAAGATATTGTTAATTAGCCAAATAAAGGTAGTAAACAATATCTAATGAAAGTATAATGCACAAATCCAGCATTGAATTCAGTCTAGATAATACCTAATATCATGCACAAATCCATCATTAGATAATGAATTTAGACCTAGATTAAAACACATTGAAAGTTAAATACAAAATAAAAAATATCTTTAATCCCTCCAAGATATTAAATATCTTTTTTATATATATATATTTTTTATATATATTTTTTATATTTTTTATATTTTTCTATATATATATTTTATATATATAATTTTGCAAACTTTATTTATTTATTATTTTTTAATTTTCAAATACTCACTCCACTTATGAATTTTATATAACAACGATTTTATTTCAATTGGTATTTAAGTTTATTATATATGAGATTTGAATAATACAACATAAAATAGGGTTATATTGTCATGGAAATAAATATACATGATAAACATTGTAAGTCCTAGATATATTAGCCCGATATCAGACAAAATTTGCCCTTTTCCAAAATGGTTTCTTCAAACCGGAAGAACCGCACATATTGACATCCGGTCTAGCCGAAAATTTGTTGTTCCTCTTTGCCCGTTCCGCGACACCGGAAGTGGTAAAAAACCGGAAGCACCTACAACAGACATCCGGTTGTTGAGCGGAAGTGAGACAGAGTGGCAACAAACAAACTGGCAATATCGGACTCAATTTTCGGCGGGATTTCCTTGGCGCAATTTTTTGGCGCAATTTTGTGAAACGCCCAATACAAAAATATATAAAAGGTCAATATTGATTAAGCCTCCACATGTCTTGAAAAAGGCCCCATTGAGAGGGCCGAAACGCGTAGACGACTATCCGAAAATTAAGATTGAGAGGCTAATCATATCCAGGACCGGGCTTTTTGAACGGTAAGACTATTTCCAATAGTCCATACCCAGTAAGCACATTTTGTTTAGTGCACTTTTTTCCTTTTTTCTAGGTTTTTTATATATACACATCTATCAAAGGATTAGGACTTTGGACTTCAATAGACTCAAGGACTTTTACTTTTAAGGAAGGAACTACCATTTACATTTCATCAGGATTTGATATATTTTTTGGACTATATTTTTTGGACAATTTTTTCTTACTTGTTTTTATAATTTCATTCAATAATTTCATTCAATCATTTAAAATGTTTTAATTGTTTTTTAATTTGTTATTTGATATGAATTTATAATTAGATTTATATCAATTATTGGAAAAGTTTATTATCTAATTTGTTACTTGATATGAATTTATAACTAGATTTATATCAATTATTATGTAAGTTTATTATTTGAATAGACCAGTGTGTCCCAAAGCTAATAGAATTACAGCTGGTACCAGCCTAGTTGAGTTTTAGGTTTTTAAATGGTGAGACCCACCCAACTTTGATAGTATTGCATTGATTGAATAATTTGATTGTATTGTTTTAATTCACTTATTTTTGGATTGTACTATATTATTGCACATTACACTCAAGAGTATTATATATTGCTGGAGAATAAAACCTTGATGAATAAAAATTTTCTTAAGGAGACCCTCCAATTTTTTATCCATAGGATCTAGGAAAGCACAACTGTCCTCGACGGGGATAGTTGTACGCTTAGCTAGGGTAGAGACTGCTCCCTCCACCTTAGGGACCGTCTGCAACGAATCCCGTACGGCGGCATCTATGGGAAACATCTTTTTGAAAGCAGGAGGGGGAGAGAACGGCACACCTGGTCTATCCCATTCCTTAGTAATAATTTCCGAAAACCTTTTAGGGACTGGAAAACATCAGTGTAAACAGGCACTGCAAAGTATTTGTCCATTTTACACAATTTCTCTGGAACCACAATGGGGTCACAATCATCCAGAGTCGCTAAAACCTCCCTAAGCAATAAGCGGAGGTGTTCAAGCTTAAATTTAAACGCTGTCATTTCAGAATCAGACTGAAGCAACGCCTTCCCTGAGTCTGAAATGTCACCCACAGATAGAAGCTCACCTCCCTCGGCTTCTGAGTATTGTGAGGGTATATCGGACACAGGCATTAAAGCGTCAAAAAGCTCTGTATTAGTTCTAGCCCCAGAGCTGTCTCGCTTTCCTTGTAACCCTGGCAGTTTGGAAAATACCTCTGTGAGGGTAGCATTCATGTCCTGTAAGGTAAAAGAATTAGACGCGCTAGATGTACTTGGCGTCACTTGAGCGGGAGTTATAGGTTCTGACACATGGGGAGAGCTAGATGGCATAATCTCCATTTTTTCAGTCAGAGAATCCCCTGGAGATAAATCTTTAAGTGCCATAATATGGTCTTTATAGTTTATAGAAATTTCAGTACATTTGGTACACATTCTAAGAGGGGGTTCCACCATGGCTTCTAAACATATTGAAAAATGAGTTTCCTCTATGTCAGACATGTTTAACAGACTAGTAATGAGACAAGCAAGCTTGGAAAACACTTTAATAAAGGTGAAACAGCAATTAAACAAAAACGTTACTGTGCCTTTAAGAGAAAAAAACTAACACTTAAACTGTAAAACAGTGTAAAAATATAGTAAAGTCTTTGAAATTTTTACAGTGTGTGTAAGGGACTAAAGCAACATTGCACCCACTTGCAAATGGATGATTAACCCCTTAGGCCCCAAACCGGATTTAAAAACGTTAAAAAACGTTACAAGGCAGTTAAGCACCCTGCCACAGCTCTGCTGAGGCTCCTACCTGCCCTCAAGTACGATTTTGTGCAGAAATAAACCCCTTATAATGGTCCTCAGGTGCCAGAGGACTCCTCTAAGGAAGCTGGATGTCTCAGTCTGAATTAAAACTGCGCATTTAGAGCGCTAAAATAGGCCCCTCCCACCACGTACTGGATGCCAGAGGGGCCTTAAGAAAATACTCCTAGGAGTATCTGATTAGCCATGTGGAAACTAGGCCCCAAATAAAGAGTTATCTCCCTCAGAGAAAAAACGTCCTATTTTTGAATTCATGTGAACGTTTAACTGTCACTAAGTAATAAGGGTATTACCCTGTTTTGTAAGCATGATCCCAGTCGCTGTTAAATCACTGCATCAGGCTTTCCTCAAATACACAAGGCTCTGTCAGCATTTTATAGAACTCATTCATCTCTCTAGAAATAAATATACTGAACATACCTCAAAGCAGGTAATCTGCAGACCGTTCCCCCAACTGAAGTTGTCCCATACTCTTCAGTTATGTGTGAGAACCGCAATGGACCTTAGTTACAAACCGCTAAGATCATCAACCTCCAGGCAGAACTCTTCTTCTAATTTCTGCCTGAGAGTAAAACAGTACAACGCTGGTACCGTTTAAAAATAACAAACTTTTGATTGAAGGTAAAACTACACTAAGACACCACATATCTCTTGATACTTCCTATCTTGTCAAGAGCTGCAAGAGAATGACTGGGGGTGGCAGTTAGGGGAGGAGCTATATAGACAGCTCTGCTGTGGGTGTCCTCTTGCAGATTCCTGTTGGGAAGGAGAATATCCCACAAGTAATGGATGAACCCGTGGACTGGATACACCTTACAAGAGAAAGTATGATTTGTTAGGGAACTCACCACTCTTGGAGGAAAGGACCCCCAGAGGCGGATGGCTCAGCATTCCCCTGATTCCCCAAGCCCGAGGAACCAGGCGCTCTGAAATGGCATACGGAACAAAACTGGTTGACAGGAGTCAACGAGGCCACTACGGATTCATCACTGGACACAGAATCTGAAATCAAAATAGTCTCAGTATCAGAATCATCCGTAAATGAATCTGAAATTAACACAGTCTCAGCATCAGAATCCTCCATAACTGGATAGAGGATATGTAAATATGGACTTAATTAGTAAAAAAAAAATGGCACCTGACACCCACAGTGGCTGGGGCACTCACCACCTCCTATGACCAGAATCCTGTGGACTAGAAAATTTCCTTCGCCACGCGGTCGGGAATGTGGAAATGGAAAAAACGGAACGTAGCCACGCCTGAACACAAGGTAAACCGTACAGTCCAAAAAAAGTGCGCCCAACCAAAAGGCTGTGTCACTTCCAAAGGCCTAAATGTTCCAACCACAAGCCCAGTAAACATCACACATAAGCAGGTTGAATCACATTAACATGATTATAACCCCCCCCCCCTGTTCAATAACCCCCCTCAGGAGATATTAACCCTCAATTCCAAGATACTAAAAGAGACTCATTGAGACCCTTCTGTATAAGTTATGATGAATAAAGTAAAATGAAACGATCTTACCAGAATCTACGCCGTGGAACAGGAACACGGCCCTTCAAGTGTGACGTATAGTAGCATCGCCTCCGCCATGGACTTGAGAGAAGAAAGCAGGCAGCGAAGCGAAGTTCGACAACGTTGATTGCTTGAGGAGCTGTTAATATGAGTCGGGATAGTTTTGCATAAAGAAACTCTCTGCATATCCGGACTCTAACTTTCATCCAAGCCCTCACTGAGAGACTGTCAGGACTACTTAAAACTCCTGTCCCATGACGAAGAGTACTACCCTCCATAAGAGACAAAAACAAAAATTAAAAATGTTAACACTTCTCTGCCATCCTCTTGGGACGAAAGGTAAAGAATGACTGGGGGATGAGGGGAGTGGGAGGAGTATTTAAGCCTTTTGCTTGGGTGTCATTGCCTTCGCCGGGTGACCAGGTTCTTATTTTCCCAAAAGTAATGAATGCAGCTGTGGACGCTTTCCATTTAAGAAGAAAATAATAACATTTAATCTGACGTGTAAAGTGATACAAAATAGAAAGCACAAAGTGTAAATGCAGCAGAACTGTCATGTTATTTAGTGCTATATTGCACTGGGCTTCTCTCTCCTTCACATGCAGAAATGCAGGGAGCATCCCTTAGAGAAGCAAAGCAAAACCTGCCTTTTTAATATTTCACTAGGAATCTCGCAGTGCTGGAGGATCATTTTAGAATATCTCACCTGAGTGGAGAGGTTTTGAACATCAGGGCCAGTGGGAGGAGCAGTGTGCATTCACTGATCTGTGATTTGGTTGCCTTCTTCAATGCACAATACAGAGAAAGAGCTGTACAGATTTTTCAGTGGCTGCATGTCTCTATATTATTCCCAAGTGTTTTTTTTTTAATATTTGTTCTGTGACATTTAAACTGTGTTAAAAAATGGAAATATGTAAAGCTTCTGCTTTTTATTGTGTGAGATAATCTAAAGTGTAAGAAAGGTAGAGCTGTCAAAAAGCCAGTAACATCACTGATCTATGAAAGCAGTTTCTATCACATGATGCAACAATAGTGAACTACCAGATGGCGGCGCCTAATGTAAAGATGCAGAGCTTTGCCAACTGGCTTCTGTAAGGGGTTAAATAAGAGTAAAGATTTAAAGAGAGCTGGAGGTACAGAAGGAAAAACATTTGCATGGTGAGTAGTAACCGTCCAACTGTAGTTGTATCCAGCAGTTTAATGTCCCTTTAAACAAACTCTTCTATATAAATTCTATTAAAAGCATTGAAAAATGGAAAGAGGCCGACTTATTTAGTTAAATCTATACTAAGGTGTGGAATAAACTCTCAAAGAGCAGTAAACAGGTGTTTCGGAGTTCAGTATTTCACCCTCAAATTCAAATTGCACTTTTTTTTAAAGACACAATTAGAAGAAGAAGCTTTAGGAGGCTGTACAAAGTTTCCACCATACATTTGCCCAATACACACAGCACATCTTTCCCAACATTATTAGTGCAGAGGGCCTTTGTTAAATGGATATGAAACAGTGCTCCTAGTAAAAATATATGTTCATTAAAAGTAAACATAAATAGAATCAAATTGTGTTAAAAACAACTTACTTGTTTTCTTGGAAAATGAGCACTTAGAACTCCTAAGTGTAGTCACTGAGCATGTAGCCTATTGTAATATAAGGGAGCTGACATGCTTAAGTTGCATTCTGCCTCTTCTAAGAATGGGCAAGAAACTGACTTCCTGTTTCTCTAACATTCACTTAACAGTAAGCAAGCTCAGGTTACACTAGAAGATTTAGGACATCATGCAATACATGCCTTCCTGTAAAGACCCTAGCCCCCTTGTGTGGCTGTGTCAGAAAGTAATGGACCTTGCCCATCATGCCAAGGTGAGATCTCCTACTACAGATCTCATGCACTATACAAAATATTCTCAGTGGTATTATTTCTACCCATCTATAAGGTATATCTTGTATATAATAACATATAAGCTATGCTGTCTTGCTTTTTTTTTTCTTTCCTACATGGCTTATTTTTGCTACATAACCTTAACAATATGAGTGTGTACTCACCTAATGAATCCATCATTGTTTGTTATAACCAACTCATAGGCTTCACCCTCAATCACATCTTTCAGTAAAAATGTCTCTTGCTTTTCATCTTCTTTGGCTCCTACTGGTATGAACTCAAAGAATACAGAGCGAGGGCACAGCACATAACGGGGTGCTGGATTCTTTGGCCAAAGGTTGACTCCAATAAGCCCTGCAGAGGGAGTTATTAAAGCAATTTTGTAGATGATTATGTAGATGTGAGGGAAGGATTATACAGAAAATGTAAATCAATTACCATTCCTAACCTACTTGGTGAGGGAGAACGTTTTGGCTCCTTATAATATTACCTCTTATCAGGTTTACATGTATACAAGCCAAGCTATACGAAAAAACAACAGAACACAAGAGATAATAAATATACATAATTAAAACAAAATGATGTGGTGGGAGATACCAAAGCATGACATAATAGACCCAGAAAAGTGAGATAAATAAATTTTCCTTACCCTCATTTTACTAGGGATTTCTAGGGTGATGCAATTGTATATTTAATGATTTCATAGAAATAATGTGTAACAAGACTTCCGGTGGGCGGTACATCAAGATGGCAGCAGGGTACTGAAGCTCTGATACACTCTCAGGAAAAATCGTTCTGCAGCCTAATCTAAAGCCATCCACGCTTCTCTTGACATCTTTCTGTGCCCGAGAATTATTGTGGATAGAGAACCAGACATCTTCTCTTCCCCAGAAGGCATATTGAAAGATAATTGGGGGACACAGTCACAGCGTCTTTGGCCCTCCAAGATGGACTCTCTCATTGCTGAACTGAAAGCGACATTCTTACCGCATCTGGAGAATCTCATGAGGTACTGTCAGACACTTCATGAAGAGATCCGTTCCCTTCAGGGACCACACTTACCGTTAACCCTTGACCCTGTACATGGCAATGTGGACACTCAACCTAGCTTGGCACCATCCTTCTGTGGACACAGCATGGCTGGATAGCACAGGGCTTGACTCAGGAAACGGTCCAAGGCAGTTTGTCGACTCCAGTATATCCTCCTTGCTGGAAGATTGCTCCCGCCGTGGATCGGGATTAATGCTGAGGGAGAACTTTCATGCAGCTCATGACATGCACAGCAAGGCAGCGCACATGTGGAAAACAGGAGATTTGAACCTCGCTTGGCGCCATACGGACATTTGGATACCAAATATGAATGGTGACTAAGCGCTAAGATGTGTTCCTCTAGCTGTGCACAAAAGGCTTCCTAACTAGCCCTGAGATAACAATGAATATGTGAGAAGTGTGTACAGCGCCTATGGCCAAGGAATTGGATGTAACTGTCTGTTTAGGACAGTGACATTGTGTTTATATTGCACAAAAATGTCTGATAATACACATAAATAAAATTGACAATTTATTAACAAGAAATAATAAAATATTATTAAAACTATTCATGGATCCATGATGCTAAAAATAAATTTAAAATCTAAGCATACGTCTGGTAGTACAATAGGGTCTGGCACAAAAGGACCCCTATCAGGATGAATGCAAGGTGTCACTTATTATTGACAACAATGTAAAAATGTAAAACAGTGGAATAATCAAAGTAAATGTACAATCCAATGATAAGAACAATTGAATGATGAAAGTAAATGTATAATCCAATGATAAGGATAAATGGTTGAAACAAATCCCAATGAGTCTACAGAGATGGTTATAAGTTGATAAACAATGTTGTATTGGTGAAATGGTATGGATGTGAAGATGAAAAAATATGATGAAAAATATGCAAAAAATTCAACAAATTCGTAGAACTGTGCACGTGCACCACAAAATTATTTAAAATGGTGATGAGAAAAATACAATGGTGAGAAAAATATATATATATGTAAAAATATATAAAAATTGTATATTTGGATACCGCAAGACTGTCACAGCCTAATATCGATCCGGAGTTCCATGGCGCAGGTTACCAGCATGGGTTGTCGGAAGAGGGGGGACAACCTAATACGTACTTTCAAAGCTCAGCCTCAGCGTGGTCGAGTGGGAGTGTGATGAATTATGTCTACTGCTCTTACAATCTGCAGCATGGCGCTAAGGAGTTACGTCCTCATCCCTTTTCTATGCAGCGGATAGATGTCTGTGCTGTAGTTACCTATTTTATTTTATCTTTGTTTATGTACATGCCGCCTAGTTTACACTCAACTGTAAAATATCCTGCATCTTTGATCAACCGCATATATTTGTTTAACTCCAACCAGTATATAACTGTGTGTTGTTGTTGCATATATGTTTTAGTTTTACTATTGTTATTATTTTTAAATTTTTTATTATTTGCTTCCCAATGGCTAATGTATGTAAGGCAACAGGAGACTTGTAATCACGCACACCCGCAATACTATATTTACTACAGGCAGAATCAGCCGACCAACATGTATTTCTGCAGACTAGAGGTTTCTATTTTAGTGTCTATAGGTTATGGTGCTCTGTCAGCCACCCGGTGGTAGCGAGTGGGAGGGAGAGTTTCATCTGTTTCCAAAATGCAGTTTTTTCTCACTCTGATGTTCTGACTCTCTTAGATATTAATAGATTCTGCCAGTTATTCTCAATAAGTCCCATCACCCTGTTAACATTTTAATATGGTTAACTCATATGTGGCCTGGTTATCCCCAATAACGTGGTCTCTTATCTTTAGGCATATCTTGGAAATCAAATGTCTTTACAAGTGCCCATTTAAACACTAATTCAAATAGGTTATTTCATGCTAAATAAATTGGGCTCTCACATGTCATACAAAGTTATATCTCCTCAGTTAACTGCTAGAACACTATTTATTAAAGTCACACTACCGGGTAGTATAGTTCATTAATACCCCTTCGATAGCACTCATACTAACTCAGTGTCGACAGGTTCATTGTTCAGTTAAACGCAGGGGTGTCCAAACTTTGCTCTCCAGAGGTTTTGGAACTACATTTCCGATGATGCTCAGCCAGCATTTTATCTAGCTGAGCATCATGGGAAATGTAGTTCCAAAACCTCTGGAGAGCAAAGTTTGGACACCCCTGAGTTAAAGGCATAAGGTTGTTTATCTTGCAATACCGGGTGGCATATATATTGTCCTTTTCCTATATACATAATTGGGATGTCATACCTCTGAAATTGGGAAGGTGTTTAGTTTGTATATTTTTGTTTGGTTAAGGTGTTTTGTTTATTATAAAAAATAAAATAATAAGGCACACGGGTTGTACATGCACTGATATCTGACTGACTTCCTAAGGCTCTTCTTACAAGAACTTCTCTATTTTGGGTATTAGCAACGGGCTATGGTGATTGGTGTACATAGAGCATAGAAAGACAGTCTGCAGCCTTATTTGAAGCCCACGGCAACAACTGTACAGTGGCTACTGATATATGTAATGCTTATTTCAAAATCACATTGTGAATTGTCTATAATTTTGATCTGTATACGCACACCATTGTCAAATTGTACTTGTGTTTCTTTAATAATAATTAAAAAAAAAAGAAATAATGTGTAACAAAGTGATTGCTATTTTAAATAAAGTCTAACAAATTCATGGACTTCTCCCTCCTCCACACACATAATCATTTTGAACAATATATGTCCAGTTAGACTTCTCAGAAAACACCTAGGGCCAGATTACGAGTGGAGCAGCAACTATCGCTCCCATTTACGCGTTAACTCTGCAAGAATTAAGCTTTTTGCACGCGTCAAGTAGCGCTCGTATTACAAGTTAAACGTTTTCACTTGCGCACTAACCCTATGCAAGCAAAAAGCTGAACTTACATATTCTACCAGACATAAATGGAGCACAAAAAGTGGGCAGGGGAGAAACTAACACCCTATTCGCACGCAGATCACATTCCAATGTTCTTCACATAGCATAATATGTTCTATTCATTCATTTTTCTATGTATCTAATGTTTTTTTAAAAAAAAATATAGATCTATACCTATATTATATATATATATATATATATATATATATATATATATATATATATATATATATATATATATATATATCTCAAATGTAGAAATGACTGCAGCACTCCAGTTGTATTTTAATAATTTTAATTACAAGCAGTGAACATACAGGTGACGTTTCGGGCTTGTGCCCTTTCTCAAGCCTCATATATATCAAGTTTTTTTTGGTCTTCGTAAAAAGTAACTTTTATTTCTGGTATTCAATATCAATATTTTTTTATGAGACTTTGAATTTTGGATAAAGTGCACCCTGGCAGTTGCATAAATTTGTAAGACTGTGCTTATCCTTCTTTGTGGATTTTTTATATATATTTGAATATATATTTAAAAATACATAGAACATATTGTCCTATGTGTAGAACATAGGAATGTGAAACATTTACAGTACAAACACAGTTAAACACTTTATTAAATATTAACATTGCATAAAAATGTTTTTACATGTTTTCAGCTACTTAACTGTTAAGGGCTCTAATGCATTTATATATGTCTACATATGTATTTATGTGTTTATATACGTATATATTTGTGTAAATACATAAATACATATATGTACACACATATAAACACACACACACATATATAGATAGATAGACAGATAGATAGACAGATAGATATCAGATACACATATACATCTTTAGATATGTATATGTATGTGTCTCTATGTTAAAGCCTTTTGTCTGCCTTTTTTTTCTAACACCTAAGACTTATCTTTGATAACTTTTGTGTGCAATATTTTTTTAAATAATTTTAATTAGATGGTGTTATTATGAGTGTAACTGTACTTTTAAATATATTTATGATGTGTTTTGTGACACTTTTTTGTTTTGCATTGTTCAACTGGGTCTTAAGAAAAAAAGAATCCATATGGACATGTCATTTTTCTAGCAGAACATAAAGTGATTCTAGTATACAGGTATGCCACGCTCATACAGCAGGTTAGGGAACGGAGGAGCTATTCCAATCAGCCAATAGAATGCGAACTTAATCCTATTGGTTGACTGGATCAGCCAATAGGATGAAAGCTCAATCCTATTGGCTGATTGCAACAGCCAATAGGATTTCCCCCCCTTAAAGGGATAGTAAACCCAAAAACTTTTTAAATCTTTATTAAAACTTCATTATGTATGTGAAATATTTCAAATAAGTACCTGTTAATTTTTTTCACTCGTTTTCGAATTATTCTTCATCAAATATCTTTAATAGTAACGCATGCGCATTTTGGCCCCTCAGTCCTAGCGTGACCATCACTATTCTGGCACAGGAAGCAGGGCGGACTTCATGATAGTGACGTCAACGTTGGTGGGAGTGGCGCACCAGAGCGCTGAAGATTCACGGAACACAAGTATGAGGAATCATCTGTGTTACTTTGCTAGAGGTAAGTATAATAAGTACCCCTAGGCTAACGAGCAAGTTGATTTGATCTTAGTAAAAGGATGTTAACCCCTAGACTAACTATCATTTTTTTAACCTCTAGAAAAATGAGCATGTTTTTTTCTTATGATAAGGCAGTGACTTATGATAAGAGTGACTAACCAGCAATTATTTTTAACCCCTAGACTAACGAGCAAGTTGTTTTGTTCTTACAACACTCAGATTAATCGCAGGAGCTGCAAAGATTAAAAGCAATAGCAAATTCGGATGCGACTAAAGTTAATTATTAACATCTGAATTTGCTATTGCTTTTAATCTTTGCAGCTCCTGCGATTAATCTGAGTGTTGTAAGAACAAAACAACTTGCTCGTTAGTCTAGGGGTTAAAAATAATTGCTGGTTAGTCACTCTTATCATAAGTCACTGCCTTATCATAAGAAAAAAACATGCTCGTTTTTCTAGGGGTTATAAAAATGATAGTTAGTCTAGGGGTAACGTCCTTTTACTAAGATCAAATCAACTTGCTCGTTAGCCTAGGGGTACTTATTATACTTACCTCTAGCAAAGTAACAGATGATTCCTCATGCTTGTGTTCCGTGAATCTTCAGAGCTCTGGTGCGCCAGTCCCACCAACGTTGATGTCACTATCATGAAGTCCGCCCTGCTTCTTGTGCCAGAATAGTGATGGTCACGCTAGGACTGAGGGGCCAAAATGCACATGCCTTACTATTAAAATAATTATATGCGCATGCAGACCGCCATGATGTTTCTACCTAGGTAGAACATCATTATAGGGTCCACATAATGTGATAAAAATGGGCTTGGCAATATAAAGATATTTGATGAAGAATAACTAGAAAACGAGTGAAAACATTTAACAGGTACTTATTTGAAATATTTCACATACATAATGAAGTTTTAATAAAGATTTAAAAAGTTTTTGGGTTTACTATCCCTTTAATTCCTATTAGCTGATAGTATTCTATCAGCCAATCGGAATGTAAGGGATGCAATCTTGGATGACGTCATTTAAAGGGAAACTTTATTCTTCAGCAACCATCGTAAGAAGAGGATGCGCCGCGCCGAATGTCTTGAAGATGGACCCGCTCCGCGCAGGATGGATGAAGATAGAAGATGCTGTCTGGATGAAGACTTCTGCCCGATTGGATGAAGACTTCTGCCGGCTTCGAGAGGGACTTCTGCCCGCTTGGATGAAGACTTCTGCTGTCTGGATGAGGATGGATGTCCGGTCTTCAAAAACTGTAAGTGGATCGTCGGGGGTTAGTGTTAGTGGGTTTTATTTTTAGCTTAGGGTTTTGGGCAATGTAAAAGAGCTAAATGCCCTTTTAAGGGCAATGCCCATCCAAATGCCCTTTTCAGGGCAATGGGGAGCTTAGGTTTATTTAGATAGGGTTTTATTTGGGAGGGTTTGGTTGTGTGGGTGGTGGGTTTTTACTGTTGGGGGGTTATTTAAAAAAAAATTACAGGTAAAAGAGCTGATTTCTTTGGGGCAATGCCCCGCAAAAGGCCCTTTTAAGGGCCATTGGCAGTTTAGTGTAGGCTAGGTGTTTTTTTTTATTTTGAGGGGACTTTTTTATTTTGATAGGGCTATTAGATTAGGAGTAATTTGTTTTTATTTTTGATAATTTCTTTTTTTATTTTTTGTAATTTAGTGTTTATTTTTTTTGTAATTTAGATAAAAACCTAAGATAGCTACAATGTAACTATTAGTAATATTGTAGCTAGCTTAGGTTTTATTTTATAGGTAAGTATTTAGTTTTAAATAGGAATTATTTAGGTAATAATAGTAGGTTTTATTTAGATTTATTTTAATTATATTTAAGTTAGGGGGTGTTAGGGTTAGGTTTAGGGGTTAATAGGTTTATTATATCGGCGGAGTGGGCGGACAGCAGATTATGGGTTAATTATATTTAAATAGTGTTTTTGATGTGGGATGGCAGCGGTTTAGGGGTTAATATTTTTATTATAGTGGTGACAATGTCGGGGAGCGGCGGAATAATGGTTAATACATTTTTTTAAGTGGCGGCGATATCCAGAGCGGCAGATTAGGGGTTAATAATTTTATTATAGTGTTTGTGATGTGAGAGGGCGTCGGTTTAGGGGTTAATAGGTAGTTTATGGGTGCTAGTGTACTTTGTGACAGTTTAGTTATGACTTTTATGTTACAGCTTTGTACGTAAAACTCATAACTAATGACTTTAGATGGCGGTACGGATTTTAGGCTGTACCGCTCACTTTTTGGCCTCACAGCAAAACTTGTAATACCGGCGCTATGGAAGTCCCATTGAAAAAGGACTTTTTTAAAAGTGCGGTACTGACGTTGTGTGACGGCCAAAAAAGTGTGCGGTACACCTATTCTGATAGCAGCGGTAGGAAAAAAGTATCATTATGGGCCATAATGATGCTTTTTCACTCATAACGGCGAACTCATAATCTGGCTGAGTGAGACCTATAGGGCAAAAATATTTACAGTATTACGTTAGGGTTTGAAAGACAAATTTATACATGTTTAGCCACATGTTTAACCCATTTTACAATACAAAACAATTACGCTTTGTATTTTGTACTTATATATACAAATGTCTATGTGTTATTTGCACATCCAGTGTGCTTGGTTTAGGATTTACGCTGTGCATATTTAATACGATTTATTCCTGTGTAATTTAAATACAAATTTAAGTTTTTGATAAAAAAAAGATTTTTGGTGAACAATTTTGTTATGATTTTTGATGCAATACAATTATTTCCAGTGTATTTTTGTATGAATAGTTCAATAACCCGTTTTGTAGGATTTTTTTAAATTACAGTTTTCATTGTGCACTTTAGTAATGTATGTATCTCCTTCTCATACTAAAATGCAGTATACGCCCCTAAGCAAGACACCCTGTTTTCTGGGTAAAATAACAAAATTTATGCTTACCTGATACATTTCTTTCTTTCCGGATATGGTGAGTCCATGGCTTGAGTAATTACTGTTGGGAATATCACTCCTGGCCAGCAGGAGGAGGCAAAGAGCACCACAGTTAAACTGCTAAGTATCGACCGAAGAGAAATGGAGAAAAACATAAATTATGCTTACCTGATAATTTAATTTACATCTGTACGAGGAGAGTCCACGGCTTCATTCATCACTTCATTCATTCATACAGAAACTGGCCACCAGGAGGAGACAAAGACACCCCAGCCAAAGGCGTAAATACCTCCCCCACTCCCCTCATCCCCCAGTCATTCTGCAGAGGGAAAAAGGAACAGTAGGAGAAATATCAGGGTATAAATTGTGTCAGAAGAAATATAAAAGAAATTTAGGTCCGCCCAACGGAGAACTGGGCGGGAGCCATGGACTCTCCTTGTACAGATGGAAATGAAATTATCAGGTAAGCATAATTTATGTTTTCCATCTTAATATGAGAAGAGTCCACGGCTTCATTCATCACTTGTGGGAAACAAATACCCAAGCTCTAGAGGACACTGAATGAAAAGAGGAGGGTAAAAAGAAAAAAGGCGGGCCATAGTCTGAGGGCACCACAGCCCACAAAACCTTTCTCCCAAACGCTGCTTCAGCCAAAGCAAAAATGTCATATTTGTAAAACTTTGAAAAAGTATGTAACGAGGACCAGGTAGTCACCTTACAAATCTGTTCCATAGAGGCCTCATTCTTGAAGACCCAAGAAGAAGCCACAGCTCTAGTGGAGTGAGCCATAATCCTCTGAAGAGGCTTATGTCCCGCTGTCTCATAAGCAAGAAGAAAGGGAAGTGGAAGAAGCCTTCTGCCCTTTGCGCTTCCCCGAATAGACAACAAACAATGCTGAAGTCTGTCTGAAATCCTTCGTAGCCTGAAGATAAAATTTCAAAGCTCGAACCACATACAAGTTATGAAATTCCTTCGAAGAAGAAGGGTTAGGACACAAGGAAGGAACTACAATCTCCTGATAAATGCTGAGATCAGACACAACCTTAGGGAGAAATCCCAACCCAGTGTGAAGGACAGCCTTATCGGCATGAAAATCCAGGTAAGGAGGCTCACATTGAAAGGCCGCCAACTCAGAGTCTCTGCGTGCCGAAGCAATAGCCAGTAGAAAAAGAACCTTCCAAGACAGTATCTTAATGTCAAGAGAATGCATAGGCTCAGAGCCCTCTGCAAAACCCTAAGGAGGGCAGAATGTTGAAATACAGGCCTGATCCTGGATAGAGCTTGAACAAAAGACTGTATATCAGGAAGCTGAGCAAGCTTTTTGTGTAGCAAAACAGATACAACCGAAATCTGTCCCTTTAAGGAACTGGCGGCAAGTCCCTTCTCCAAACCGTTCTGGAGGAAGGAAAGCATCCTGGATACTCTGACCTTATGTCAGGAATATCCACAAGTCTCACACCAGAGTAAGTAGGTCCTCCACACCTTATGATGGATGCGTCGGGTGACCGGCTTCCTGGCTTGAATGAGAGTATCAACCACACTCTCAGAAAACCCTCTCCTGGCTAAGACTAAGTGTTCAATCTCCATGCAGTCAGCCTCAGAGAATCTAGATTTTGATGCACAAAGGGGCCCTGTACCCGCAGATCCCTGCGACAGGGCAACCTCCATGGAGGAGACGATGACATCCCCACCAGATATACAAACAACATCCTCCGCGGCCACGATGGAGCAATCAGAATAGTTGATGCTCGCTCCTGCTTGATGCGGGCCACTACTCGAGGTAGAAGTGGTAACGGTGGAAATATGTACACTAGGTTGAATCCCCAAGGCACTGCTAAGGCATCTATCAGTTCTGCCTGGGGATCCCTGGGCCGCGACCCGTAATCTGGGTAGCTTGAAGTTGAGTCTGGACGCCATGAGATCTATCTCCGGAGTCCCCCATCTGTTGCAAATCTCCGCAAACACTTTGGGGTGAAGAGACCTTTCCCCCAGATGAAACGATTGTCTGCTGAGAAAATCCGCTTTCCAGTTGTCAACACCCGGGATGTGGATCGCTGACAGCGAGCAGTTGTGGGTCTCCGCCCACTCTAGAATCCGAGATACTTACCTTATGGCTAGGGAGCTTCTCGTTCCCCCCGATGGTTGATGTAAGCCACCGAGGTAATGTTGTCCGACTGGAATCTGAAAATCTGAACTGGGACGAACCCAGGAGGGGCCAAGCCATCAGAGCGTTGAAGATCGCTCGAAGTTCCAGAATGTTGATCAGAAGAAGCGACTCCTCCCGATTCCACCTGCCCTGTGCCTTCCTGGCACCCCAAACAGCTCCCCATTCTGAGAGGCTTGCGTCCGTAGTCACAATCTTCCAGGATGGACTCAGGAAGGATATCCCCTGGGACAACTGATCTGGATGGAGCCACCAAGAGAGGGATTCCCTCGACTGGTTGTCCAGAGATATCTGTTGGAATAGATCTGAGTGATCGCCGTTCCATTGCCTCAGCATACACAACTGAAGAGGTCATAGATGGAACCTGGCAAATGGAATGACATCTATACTGGATACCATGAGCCCAATCACCTCCATACACCGTACCACAGATGGCCTTGAGGAGGTCTGAAGGGCAACACAGCTGGAGGTAACTGGGAACCAGAGAACTCTTTTCTGAGCTTATATTCCATCCATGAGATCGAAGAAGTAGAAGATCTCTCGAATAGTCCTCTGCCAGCCGGCAGGACGGAGCCTGGACCAGGATATCGTTCAAATAACGTGCTACAGCAATACCTCTGGATCTCGCCACCGCGAGCAAAGCTCCCAGAACCTTCGTAAAGACTCTTGGAGCAGTAGCCAGACCGAAGGAGAGAGCAACAAACTGGAAGTGCTTGTCCATAAAAGCGAATCTTAGGAACTTGAAGTGATCCTTGTGTATTGACACATGAAGGTAAGCATCCTTCAAGTCTATTGTAGTCATGAACTGACCCTCTTAAACTAAGGGCAGAATAGATCTTATTGTCTCCATCTTGAATGATGGGACCAACAGAAACTTGTTTAAGCACTTTAGGTCTAGGATCGGGCAAAACGTGCCCTCCTTCTTTGGGACCACGAAAAGGTTTGAACAGTACCATAGACCTCTTTCTGCTAGAGGTACTGGTACAATTACTCATAGAGAGAAGAGATCCCTCACGCACTCTAGAAAGGCATCTTGTTTCTCTGGTCTTGACGATAGATTTGACAAGAGGAAACTGCCCCTGGGTGGGTGAGTTTTGAAACCTATTCTGTAATAAGCTCCAGAACCCAAGGATCCTGCACGTCTCTTGTCCAAGCCTCCTCGAAAAGAGATAGTCTATCCCTACGAGATCCAGAGACTGATAAGAGGCCGCACCTTCATGCCGATTTTGTCTCGGCGTCTTGCTTTGCTTGGCTTTATTTCAAGACTGAGATGGTTTCCAAGATCCCTTGGACTGCTCGTGCTTCGCGGCAGGCTGCTGTCGTTGGGACTTGTCCAAACGAAAGGGACGAAAATTAGGACCCTTGACTGTGGATAACAGAGTCCAGGCCTGGACCGAAAAGAACCTTTCCCTTAAATGGAAGGGAAAGTAATTTAGATTTGGATGTCATGTCAGCAGACCGTGAATTTAACCACAGGGCCCTCCGGGCCAGAACAGAAAAGCCTGATGTCTTGGCACTTAGGTGAATAATCTGCATATTTGCATCACAGATAAACAAATTAGCTACCCTCAGGGCCTTAATTCTTTCTTGTATCTCATCGAGGGAAGTCTCCACCTCGATCATCTCTGACAGAGAGTCACACCAATAGGTAGCAGCCCCCGCCACCGCAGCGACCAGCACTGCAGGCTGAAATACGTACCCTGTGTGCTGAAACATCTTTTTTAGCAGGGTGTCTAATTTCTTATCCATGGGTTCCTTAAACGACAAACTATCCTCAAGTGGGATAGTGGTGCGCTTAACGAGTGTGGAGATAGCTCCATCCACCTTAGGGACAGATCTCCACAATTCTAGCAGAGAATCAGGAACCGGGAACAATTTCTTAAACGAAGAAGGGGAGAAATATGAACCAAGTCTCTCCCATTCATTCTTCATAATATTAGCCATCTTTTTGGGAACCGGGGAAGTCTGGGGCACCACCCTGTCCTTATAGACTTTATCTAGCTTAGGAATAGAAGGTTCCTCCATTAACTTAGGTTCCGGAACCTCTAGAGTAGCTAACACCTCTTTTAATAAAAGTGCTCCATCCTAAACCTAAAGTCTGGTTGCTCCGCATCCGGAGGTTTAGAGGCCGCAGATTCCGACCCAGAGAAAGAGTCCTCTGAAGTATAAGAGTCCTCTGCATCAGCGGATAATCTAGACTCAGATACATCCAACGGAGTAGATGATCCCTGGGAAGGATAGCAATGTTTAAGCTTTCACTTGCGTTTAGCAATGCAAGGTAAAGCACTGAAGGCCGCAGACACCGCCATTTGCAACTGATCAGCAAAATCTGGCGGCCACAAGGGGATTAGTAGTGCACTGTGGAGATGCATGTGTAATCGGAGATGCATGTAGAGAACGCAACTCGCGGGACAGAGACCCCTCAGATGTGGACGGCTCAGTGGTACTAAAAATCTTGGTCTTTTTAGATATCACTATTTTATCAAGGCATGTGGAACATTGTTGAGAAGGCGGATATACCATAGCCTCCTCACAATAAACACAGGCATTAGATTTAGGCAAAGAGGGAGTACCCTCTAACACAACAGAGTCCTCCATAGCATGCGTCTTTAATATGGACTTAGAAAAAATAAATGGCAAGTTTAGAAAAAGTGTGCCAAACTAAACAGGCTGCACAGTCATTAAAATAAAGGAAGAACCTAACTGTTCACACATTGCCAGAGCCACATCTCACACATGTCGCAGCAAAAAAACACAATAAAGTAATCATGAATAAATTCCTCCCTGTTCAATAATCCCCTTCTGGAGATATTAACCCTTGATTCTATACAGATAAAAGGAGTCACACTGTGATCCTGTCTTCTTGCGTTATCATTACAGGTATAAAAAAATGAAACAATCTTACCAGAATCTACGCCGTGGAACAGGAACACAGCCTCTCAAGTTTTACAGTGTTGTAGCATTGCTCCTGTCATGGACTTGAGTGATAGAAAGCAGGCAGTGAAACTCGTCAACACTGATTGCTTAAGGAGCTGTGAATATGAGTCTGGATGGATTCGCAGAAAGACGCTTCCTGCATCTCCAGACCCTAACATTCGTCAATGCTCTCACTGAGAGGCTGACAAGACTACTTAAAACTACAGTCCCAATCCGAAGAGTACTACTCTCGATAAGAGACTACTCTGAATCTTCCGACACTTCTCTGCCATCCTCCTGTGACGAAAGGCAAAGAATGACTGGGGAATGAGTAGAGGAGGTATTTACGCCTTTGGCTGGGGTGTCTTTGCCTCCTCCTGGTGGCCATGTTTTGAATTTTCCACAAGTGATGAATGAAGACGTGTACTCTCCTCGTATTAAGATGTAAAAGGAGTAAGTAGAGGTGCCTGAGGTTAAAATCAAAAGAACAACTGTCTTAAAATAAAGGGTGGGGACGTATATCCGGAAATAAATAAATCAGGTAAGCATAAATTTTGTTTTCCTTTCCTAAGATATGGTGAGTCCACGGCTTGAGTAATTACTATTGGGAACCAATACCCAAGCTAGAGGACACGGATAAATAGGGAGGGAAAAGACAGGCAGTCCTAAACAGAAGGCACCACCGCTTGAAGAACCTTTCTCCCAAAAGAAACCTCAGTCGAGACAAAATTTTGAAAAAAAGTATGTAGAGAAGACCAAGTTGCAGCCTTGCAAATTTGTTCCACAGAAGCTTCATTTTTGAAAGCCCAAGAAGAGGAAACAGCTCTTGTGCAATGAGCCATAATTCTCTTGGGAGGCTGCTGTCCAGCAGTCTCATAAACCAAACTAATTATACTTTGTAACCAAAAGTATCAAATTTGCAAAATTTTGAAAAAAAAAGTATGTAGAGAAGACCAAGTTGCAGCCTTGCAAATTTGTTCCACAGAAGCTTCATTTTTGAAAGCCCAAGAAGAGGAAACAGCTCTTGTGCAATGAGCCGTAATTCTCTCGGGAGGCTGCTGCCCAGCAGTCTCATAAGCCAAACTAATTATACTTTGTAACCAAAAAGAAAGAGTAGTAGCAGAAGCTTGCTGACCTTGTTTCCCAGAGAAACAGACAAAGAGGGCAGAGGACTGGCGAAAATCCTTAGTCACCTGTAAGTAGAATTTAAGAGCATGTACAACATCCAAATTGTGTAACAAACGTTCTTTGGAAGAAGAAGGATTAGGACACAGAGAGGGAACAACAATGTCCTTATTGATATTTCTATTAGAAACCACCTTTGGAAGGAAACCTAACTTAGTACGAAGAACTGCCTTATCGGCATGAAAAATAAGATAAGGTGAATCACAAAAGAGAATAGATAGCAACAAGAAACAAAACCTTCCAAGATAACAACTTAATGTCTATTGAATGCAACGGCTCAAATGGAGCCTGCTGTAAAACTTTAAGAACAAGGTTAAGGCTCTAAGGATGAGCAACATACTTAATGACAGGCCTGATTTTGACCAATGCCTGACAAAAAGATTGCACATCTGGCACATCCGCCAAACGTTTATGTAGTAAAACTGATAAAGCAGAAATCTGACTGACAATCCCATCTCCAGGCCTTCCTGAAGAAAAGATACAATTCTAGGAATTCTGATTCTACTCCAAAAGTAGCCCTTGGATTCACACGAATAAAGATATTTACGCCATATCTTATGGTAAATCTTTCTAGTAACAGGCTTGCAAACCTGAATCATGGTCTCAATGACCACGCTTAGACATAATTAAGCGTTCAATCTCCAAGCAGTAAGCTTCAGAGAAACGAGATTTGGATGAAGGAAGGGACCCTGAATCAGGAGGTCCTTCCTCAGAGTTATTCTCCAAGGTGGGAGAGATGACATCTCCACTAGGTCTGCAAACCAGATCCTGTGAGGCAATGCAGGGGCTATTAGAATCACCGACGCCCTCTCCTGTTTGATACGAGCAATGACTCGTGGAAGGAGAGCAAACGGAGGAAACAGGTAAGCCAACCTAAAAATCCAAGGAACCGCCAGAGCATCTATCAGAATGGCCTGCGGATCTCTTGACCTTGAAACGTACCTTGGAAGCTTGGCGTTTTGACGGGACGCCATCAGATCTAACTCCGGCACCCCCCATTTGAGGACTAAGCTGGAAAACACCTCCGGATGGAGTTCCCACTCCCCGGGATGAAAAGTCTGTCTGCTCAGAAAATCCGCTTCCCAGTTGTCTACTCCTGGGCATTGTACATCGCCCTCAACTCCAAGATGTTGTTGGGAAGAGCAGACTCCTCTCGACTTTAAAGGCCCTGAGCTTTTAACAAGTTCCAGACTGCTCCCCAGCCCAGCAGGTTGGGTGCCGTGGTCACGATCACCAAGGAAGGTCTTCAAAAGCATGTGCCCTGAGACAGATGTTCCTGAGAAATCCACCACGGGAGAGAATCCCTTGACAACTGATCTAACTCTATTCTCTGAGATAGATCTTCATTGTCGCCATTCCATTGTCTGAGCATGCACAACTGGAGAGCTCTCAAATGGAATTGAGCAAAAGGAATGATGTACATGGAAGCCACTATCAGACCGATTACCTCCATACATATAGCCACTGAAGGATGAGCAGTAGCCTGAAGAGAGAGGCAAGAGGAAGTGATTTTGTTTTTCCTAACCTCTGTCAGAAAAATCTTCATCAATAGAGAATCTATTATGGTCCCTAAGAACACTACTCTTGTAGCAGGGGAAAGGGAGCTTTTTTCCAGATTCACATTCCATCCGTGGGAACAAAGAAAAGACAACACTATCTCTGTGTGAGATTTTGCTTGTTGAAAAGATGGTGCCTGAACCAATATGTCATCCAGGTAGGGTGCCACAGCAATTCCACAAGAACGGATCAATTCCAAAAGAGCCCCCAGAACCTTTGAAAAAATTCTGGGAGCTGTGGCTAGACCAAATGGAAGTGTCATGAACTGGAATTATTTGTCCAGAAAGGCAAATCTCAGGAATCTGTGATGGTCCCTGTAAATAGGAACATGAAGATACGCATCCTTTAGGTCTATGGTTGTCATGAACCCTCTTGTACTAAAGGAAGAATGGAGCGTACAGTCTCCATCTTGAAGGATGGAACTTTGAGAAACTTGTTTAGACACTTCAAGTCTAGAATGGGACGGAAAGTTCCTTCTTTTTTGGGAACCACAAATAGGTTGGAGTAGAACCCGAGACCCTGTTCCTGCACTGGAACTGGATCTCTCACTCCCAGGGATTAAAAATGTTGTATACATTTCAAGAACGCCTCTCTCTTTATCTGGTCTATAGATAATCTTGAGAGAAGGAAACTGCCTCTGGGAGGAAAAGTCTTGAATTCCAACTTGTAACCCTGGGATACTATGTCCACAGTCCAGGGATCTGAGACATCTCATATCCAGGCTGATTGGGAATCAGCTGCAAGTTTCGATTGTTTCCCCTTGTTCCAAGACTTATTGGGTTTTCAAGAAGACTTGAATTGTTCCTGCTTGGGAGAAGAAGGGGAAGGCTTTCCTCTGAAGTTAGGAAAGGAACAAAAATTACTCTGATGTCCATTAGGCCTATTCTTTTTATCTTGAGGTAGAAAAGACCCTTTTCCACCCGTAATATCAGATATAATTTCTGCCAAACCGGGTCCAAACAAGGTTTTGCCATTGTAAGGAATTGCCAGAAGCTTGAGTTTAGAGGAAACGTCCACAGACCAAAATTTTAACCATAACGACCTGCGGGCTAGGACAGCAAAACTAGAAGTTTTAGCTTCTAGTCTAACAACCTGTAAAATGGCATCTGCAATACAGGAATTGGCCAATTTAAGGGCTTTAATCCTATCTTGAATTTCATCCAAGGAAGTCTCTACTTGAAGAGAATCAGACAAGGCATCAAACCAATAAATGCTGCACTAGTCACGGTGGCAATACACACCGCTGGTTGCCATTGGAGACCTTGATGGACATAAAACTTTTTCAAATAAGCCTCCAGCTTCTTGTCCATCAGATCATTAAAAGAGCAGCTATCCTCAATAGGAATAGTGGTTCTCTTAGCCAGAGTGGAAATGGCCCCTTCAACTTTGGGTACAGTATACACCAAGGGTCTTTAATGGAGTCCTCGACAGGAAATATTTTCCTAAAAATGGAAGACAGGGAAAAAGACACCCCTGGTTTCTCCCATTCCTGTGAGATAATCTCCCTAGCAAAGTCCGACACAGGAAAAACCTCCGAAGTGGAAGGTTCAAAAAAGAAACTATTACGTTTACTAGATTTCTTAGGAGTGATAACGGCAGGGGTATTGGAGTCATCTAAAGCAGCTAAAACCTCTTTTAGCAATACACAAAGGTGTTCAAGCTTAAATCTGAAGGATACCAACTCAGTCTCAGAAGAAGGAATTATACTGTCCGAATCTGAGATTTCACCCTCCTAAAGTCCCGATGTATCTTCCTCATCAGACTTATGAGAAAGGGCAACCTGGGAAGCAGAACTGAGGACAGGCACATTACTTTCTGAATTTCTAGATTTCCTCTTGCATTTTCCCTGTAATCTGGGAATGGCAGCTAATGCCGCAGATACCACTGAAGATACCTGGGCAGCAATTTCTGCTTTTAAATAAACTCCACTAGGAGGGCACTGCATGTGACACCATTGAGGCTTGGGATGTAGCAGGAGAAAGCTGAGGTATTATTTTTCTTTTTTTTTCTTTTATTGAGGTTAGATATGTAAATACATATTGGACAATAGCATTACACAGATGACATGTTCAGAACATCTTAGTTATTACAGCAGTTGAAAAGTTATCAGGAATGAATCTTAGTTGTATCCGCTATCACATGTAAATAGATATGAAAGGAATACATAACATAATAAAACTAAACCTCTTAATTTTGTTTAATCTTCCCCAGAACACGGGGGAATAGGAAAAGGAATATTAGTGAAGGACTGTTTTGGAACGTGCTGCTACATCAGGGTTTCTCTCTATCCTCTGACCTTTCTTGTGGTTATCCTTTTTCCTGTCTTCTTTTAGCATCAGTCTCTCGTTGTGTTCTACGAGAGGCATATTTGAGGCAAATAGGGATGGTGTGTTTTTAGGGGGAAGGACATATAGGGGTGGTAGAGGGTAGGGAAAGGGGGCCATAGAGAGGAGGAAAAAAGAAAAAAAAAACACACAGACTAAGAATACTCCTGAATTCTAGTCTATCAATTTATCTGATTTGAGGATGTCAGTCATATCCAAGAACCCCAATTCCTATCTATTGGTTTTGTATCCAGTCTGTCCATATCTCCCAGTAGCTATCCATACGCTCCTGTGAGCTATAAACAAATTTCTCCATTTTGGCAGAGAAGTTCACAACCTCACATACATCCGTCAGCGAAGGAGGATCGCTTTGCTTCCAAGCCCTAGCAATGCATAGCTTGGTAGCGGAAATGATATATATTAACAGTTCTAGCAGTTTATCGTCAAAGATATGAAAGATAGTACTTTGAGGAGTCAATGTCACATCTATATTTATGTAATTCAGCAATAGTTCAACTTTCCTCCATAAAGTCGCCACTTTTGGACATGACCACCATATATGGGGGTCCGAGCCTTCCTGACCACACTGTCGCCAACATAATGGGGAGGACATGGCAAACATCTTGGCCAACCTAGCAGGAACCCTGTACCATCTCAACAGTATCTTTATATATCCTTCAAATATCACACAATGTATTATTTTTTTGTGAGAGTCACTGACTTGCCAATTTCCAGTTCCATTATGATTAGATTTAAATCTCTGCACCAAGTTTTGGTCTGCCAAGGGAGACCTTGAGAGTGGTCTTTCAGGAGAGCTCCAAAGTGAAAAGTAAGGGGCCTTGTAGTCCCCAGACCTCCCTGCCACCTTTCTTCCCATTTAGAGTGCTGTCTAATGCTTTATTTGTGAAAATCCCATAATTTCATCAAGCTCAATATCCTATAGCATTCAAATCTAAACCACAAAGGTGGATCATTAAATTAATTAATAACCTGAGGGACGGACATCAATCTTTCGTTAAGATATAGATTTTCGGCTAACCTTATTTTTTTGTCTGTCCAGTATTCTATATGAATGTTGGGAAGATCCCACAGCAGACCTTTCAACTGGTGAATTGGGGATGGGTGTGGGGCTATCTCTGCGTGATATCGAAGATCATGCCATAAACGGATGTTTTGTTGAACTATGGGATTCTCTATGTTTTTGGCTAAGGATTTATAGCTTGGGACCCAGATGGTGTTTGGCAAGTCTAATCCTAATGGCAAGGCCATTTCTTCTAGCCTGTACCATCCGGGTTGTTCCAAACGCGGACATCAGGCTGTTATGTAGGACAATCTCGTTCCTCATGGTACAAAAATGTTGGGAAACGAGACTCCACTCTTTGAAGACTCTCTCTGCATGACCTTATGTCCAATTCTAGGGGTTTTATTCAACTAAACATATCTAGTGAATAGCTAATTAATATGCTATAAGGTGGCATGGGGAACATTTAGAGGGATACATCTAAACAGGTACAGGGCCTTTGGAAGTAGATACATTTTTATTGTGGCTATCCTTCCAAGCCAAGATATCTCTTTGGAATCCCATCTGGTAATCAAAGAACCAAGTTCAGCAATAAGGGCGTCAAAATTAAGTTTAATGACGGTTTCTACGTCTGCACTGAGCTTTATACCTAAATGCGTAAGAGATCTCGGAGACCACTGGAAATCATACCTCTGCTGCAACATATTCACCTGTTCCTGTGGGATATTGATACCATATGCTTCTGTTTTGGTCATATTTACTTTATATTAACTGAGTGTACTAAACTGTTCCAGTAGCTTTAACACTGAATGTACCGAGGATATGGGATTTGTGAGAAGGAGAGTAACGTCATCCGCATACAGTACAATTTTTTCCTCCCAGGTGCCAAAAGGAATTCCCGATATCCGCGTTGAGTCCTGGATGGCCGGCTCAATAGCCAGGGCAAATATCAAGGGGAACAAGGGGAAACCATGCCTGGTGCCATTAGCTATTGAAATTTCCAACTGGAAGAAAAAGCACTTACCTGCTCCGCTGTCCGGCATGTAGACAGTTACAAGAAATGAGAGGACACAGTTCCTCACAGAGACCTTTGAAAAATAAAGAACAGAGTAGCCAACTCTGGCTTTCTAAACTAGGGCAGCAATTGTTAGGAAAACGCAGTAAGTACCTCTTTACAAGTTCCTAACTGCTTTAAAGTCACCACTACCTGACTGCAAGGAATGACGTGGAATACGGATACACCCCAAAACTTGCTTGTAGATTAAATAAAAAAATTTCTTCGGACACCTAAATTTCACCTCCTCTATGCACTGGTGGCAAAGAGAATGACTAGGGGTTGGGGGTAAGGAAGTGATACTTAGTAGTTTAACTGTGGTGCTCTTCGCCTCCTCCTGCTGGCCAGGAGTGATATTCCCAACAGTAATTACTCAAGCCGTGGACTCACCATATCTTAGGAAAGAAAGTGGCTTTAGAAAATAACTCCAGGGAAATAAAGAATCAGGTCATTAACCCTGCATGTGTTTCTGCACAGAGGAGTCTGGGGCTGGTACTGAAGTTACAAACAGCTGGAACACAGTTTGTAGAGCACATATATTCTTAATAATTATTTAAATACGGAGTTAATAAAAAACAGAAGCTCTAAAATACATCCACTTAAATTGGATTATGACAGGGGGTAATCAAATGGAAGCTCAGGGCCCAAAAAATTATAAGTAGAATTCCAAGCAGACAAGCAACCTGAATTATTGCCATATGCTGCCATAACGGAATGTGAAAAAACAAATAAAAGAAAAAGGAAGACCTATGTCAAAAGATGAAAAGGAGAACACAGAGACTGCAAAATAACAAAGGCAATAAGAGAGAGAGGTAAAAAAAAATGTAAGTTACACCGTGACAGGATAACTGAGAATGAAAATAATATAAAACACCATAAATATAAGAGATACAAATATGAGAAGCTAAACATTCTAGTCTCTGATAAAATATTATCTATTTATTGAAATACAAAAATGATAGATCCTGGGTTCCTTTGTAGCTGACTCTTCATTCTTATATTGGATTATACAATGCTTTATAATATATCAATCACAGCTTAAAAAGATTCAACACGGTTCTATGTAGTTATGTAATTAAGTAATAGGGCAACACTAACTAGTTGTGTGCATTCTGCAGTTTAGTTCACTGCTGAAACCGGAAGTTTGAGGAAATTTTTAGTATTTGGCTCTTTTCGGAGCCGAATAACTTGTGCAAATGAAACACACCAAGATCTGGTTTTGCACAGATCTTAGTGTGTTTTGCTTCCACAAGTGGATATTCGGCTGAAAAGAGCCGAATACCGAAAATAGCCTCTAACTTCTGCTTTTGGCAGTGAACAAAACTGCAGAATGCACGCATCTAATAATAACTCTCTAACACATAAGAACACTTTATTTTTACACTTTTATGTACATTTATCAGACATAATATTGTACATCATTTGTTAGGTATTCTCCAAGAATACCATTTCAAAAATACAAATAATTTCACTACTTATCCCAAGCCTTACGTGGTTTTGTATTATGTGGTGGTGTGCAGTCATAATGCTAGTATAAATTGCTAACACCTAGATTACGAGTTTAGCGTTACGGTTTTAATGCTGAAAAAATGGCCATTTCAGCTTTAAAACAGTAACGCAGCCATTATGAGTCTTGTCGGTATAGCTAGACCGCAAGCATTTTAGCCTGTAACGCAATGTTACTCCCGCACTCAAAAGAAATTGTGGGATTTCCATAGCGCCGGTATTACAAGTTGTGAGGTGAGGCTAAAATACTTGCGTTCCAGCATATACCGATACGATCCGTTCCGCCATCTGAGAACTAAACTGTTACAAAGTACACTAACACCCAGAAACTACCTATTAACCCCTAAACCGAAGCCCTCCCGCATCACAAACACTATTTAAAACTTATTAACCCCTAATCTGCCGCTCCTGACATCGCCGCCACTAATAAAAGTTTTTACCCCTATTCCGCCGCTACCCGACATTGCTGCCACTATAATAAAGTTATTAACCCCTATTCCCCTGCACCCCAACATCGCCGCCACTATAATAAAGATATTAACCCCTATTCCGCCGCTCCCCGGCATCGCTGCCACTAAATAAAGTTATTAACCCCTAAACCGCCCCTACATTGCAAAAAACTAAATTAAACTATTAACTCACAAAACAACCCCCTAACTTTAAATTAAAATTACAATATCCCTATCTTAAAATAAATAAAAACTTACCTGTGAAATGAAAAAAGTTTAAACTAACAATTAACCTAACATAACTATTATACTAAAATTTAAATAACTCCCAATTAAATAAACTAAATTACACATTAAAAAAAATGCAAAAGAAAAGATTCGGATCTCGACTCCCGGTAGTGTTAAAAAGGTTATTCTTTATCCTTTATTCAAACATGTTAAAAAGCATGGTAGAAGCTTCAGCTGGTGGAGCATAAGCCTGATCTTACTCGTAATCATAGATCTGAACCTCCTTGTTGGAGGTGTGCTTTTAAGGGGGTATTAGCCCCTCCTATTTAAGAATTAATTAAACACCAACAAGTAAACATTTTTGTACAAAATACTCAGCTAGTGAATGCACACAAACAAAGGAATCATTAAATCATAATAATAATAATAATAATAATAATACAATACTTACGTGTCATTGTTTTAAATATAGATGTAATAATAATAGCAACTACACTTTGTTAAAGCTATTAGGAAATGCATAGATTTATAGGGTTATTTACAGTTTAAACTAAAAGAGTGAATACACTCAATGTGCTTGATAAATATCTTGCCCCAAAGCAAATTCACCACACTATAAAGTACACGTAATGAGCATGATAAATATCTTGCCCCAAACAAGTTCGCTATACAATGGATTTCAATTTGTACCTTTAAATAAACCACTTATAAATATAGCCCTCTCCCTACCTAAGACAGTAAATGCTTTCCTCTTAGTTAATAATGTAGTTTAGTCAGCAGATAATTAATTGAGTGAGCTCTAGACCGTGACCTTACTTATGTTGTATGGATTAGGAACTTTATAGTTACACATGTAGATGTAGTTATTAAGTGTAAGAAAATAAGATAACTAGTGAATTAAATAGATACCAGGAGTTAAATGGGTAAATATATAAAGAGGAAATATGAAATGGACATAAAATATATACTTCAATGGGATAGATCAAAAGAAATCATTCCCAATAGTTTATTATGTGGAATTGTGAATTAAACCCCTGGGGTACCAATGTCTGGAGCTTATATATCAAATATACTTCTTGATGACCCAGGAGTGTATTCCTGTTTCCCCCTCTAACCGGGATAGGTACAGCTTCTATGGCCTTCCACCTAAAAGTGTCAACCTTTTGTTGGTGCTCAAAAATGAAATGTTCTGAGAGAGCAGAGCAATTTTGATTATTTTTAATGTAACCCAAATGTTCCCTCACTCTCGTACGAACATCCCTGGTAGTGAGGCCTACAAATTGTTTGAGACATAGGTTGCACTCTACAAGGTAGATAACAAAATTACTAGAGCATTTAACACACCCTTTTGTAGAGAACACTTCCAAAAAAAATCTAACACTGCTTAACCCCTTAACGACTGAGGACGTGCAGGGTACGTCCTCAGAAAAAAGGCAGTTAATGCCTGAGAACGTACCCTGCACGTCCTCAGTGTGGAAAGCAGCTGGAAGCGATCCTGCTCGCTTCCAGCTGCTTTCCGGTTATTGCAGTGATGCCTCGATATGGAGGCATCCTGCAATAACCTTTTTAAGTCATCCGGTGCAGAGAGAGCCACTCTGTGGCCCTCTCTGCACCGGAGATCGGTTGCTCCCTGTGTTGGTGGGTGGGAGCCGGACCGGGAGGCGGCCATCGATGGCCCTGTGGTTGTGAAGGGGGGCGGGATCGTGGGCGGGGGTGGCTGGGGGCGCGCACGGGCGCGCGCGCGTGCACGGGAGGGTGGGGGCGGGCGCGTGCACGGGGAGGGAGCGGGTGGGAACCGCTACACTGCAGAAAATGGGGAAATAAAAAATATTAAAAAAATTTAAATTAAAACAATCAGCAAGGTGGTGGGGGTTTGTCTGTGGGGGGTGGGGGGGGGGGGGGAAGCTACACTACAGAAAAAAACAAAAAAACAAAAAAAAAAGCACTTTTTATTGTAAACTGGGTACTGGCAGACAGCTGCCAGTACCCAAGATGGCCCCCAATAAGGCAGAGGGGAGGGTTAGAGAGCGGTTTTGGGGGGGATCAGGGAGGTTGGGGGCTAAGGGGGGGATCCTACACAGTAGCATATGTAAATATGCTAAAAAAAAATTTCATTTTTTTTTTAAAACCCTTTTATTTTAGTACTGGCAGACTTTCTGCCAGTACTTAAGATGGCGGGGACAATTATGGGGTGGGGGAGGGAAGGGAGCTGTTTGGGAGGGATCAGGGGGTGGGATGTGTCAGATGGGAGGCTGATCTCTACACTAAAGCTAAAATTAACCCTGCAAGCTCACTACAAACTCCCTAATTAACCCTTTCACTGCTAGCCATAATACACGTGTGAGGCGCAACAGGATTTAGTGGCCTTCTAATTACCAGAAAGCAACGCCAAAGTCATATATGTCTGCTATTTCTGAACAAAGGGGATCCCAGACAAGCATTTACAACCATTTGTGCCATAATTGCACAAGCTGTTTGTAAATGATTTCAGTGAGAAACCTAAAATTGTGAAAAATTTTACGTTTTTTTTAATTTGATTGCATTTGGCGGTGAAATGGTGGCATGAAATATACCAAAATGTGCCTAGATCAATACTTGGGGTTGTCTACTACACTACACTAAAGCTAAAATTAACCCTACAAGCTCCCTAAAAGCTCCCTAATTAACCCCTTAACTGCTGGGCATGATACACTTGTGGTGCGCAGTGGCATTTAGCGGCCTTCTAATTACCAAAAAGCAACGCCAAAGTCATATATGTCTGCTATTTCTGAACAAAGGGGATCCCAGAGAAGAATTTACAACCATTTATGCCATAATTGCACAAGCTGTTTGTAAATGATTTCAGTGAGAAACCTAAAGTTTGTGAAAAAAATTTGTGAAAAAGTGAACAATTTTTTGTATTTGATCGCATTTGGCGGTGAAATGGTGGTATGAAATATACCAAAATTGGCCTAGATCAATACTTTGGGATGTCTACTAAAAAAAAAATATATACATGTCAAGGGATATTCAGGGATTCCTGAAAGATATCAGTGTTCTAATGTAACTAGCGCTAATTTTGGAAAAAAATGGTTTGGAAATAGCAAAGTGCTACTTGTATTTATGGCCCTATAACTTGCAAAAAAAGCAAAGAACATGTAAACATTGGGTATTTCTAAACTCAGGACAAAATTTAGAAACTATTTAGCATGGGTGTTTTTTGGTGGTTTTAGATATGTAACAGATTTTGGGGGTCAAAGTTAGAAAAAGTGTGTTTTTTTCCATTTTTCCTCATATTTTATCATTTTTTTTATAGTAAATTATAAGATATGATGAAAATAATGGTATCTTTAGAAAGTCCATTTAATGGCGAGAAAAACGGTATATAATATGTGTGGGTACAGTAAATGAGTAAGAAGAAAATTACAGCTAAACACAAACACCGCAAAAATGTAAAAATAGCCTTGGTCCCAAACGGACAGAAAATGGAAAAGTGCTCTGGTCACTAAGGGGTTAAAAATGTAATTCTAAAATTACAAAAAATAAAAAACAGAATTTATGTTTACCTGATAAATTTCTTTCTCCAACGGTGTGTCCGGTCCACGGCTTCATCCTTACTTGTGGGATATTCTCTTCCCCTACAGGAAATGGCAAAGAGAGCACACAGCAAGAGCTGTCCATATAGCCCCCCCTCTGGCTCCGCCCCCCAGTCATTCGACCGACGGTTAGGAGAAAAAGGAGAAACTATAGGGTGCCATGGTGACCGTAGTGTATAAAGAAAGAAATGTTTCAAACCTGATTAAAAACCAGGGCGGGCCGTGGACCGGACACACCGTTGGAGAAAGAAATTTATCTGGTAAACATAAATTCTGTTTTCTCCAACATTGGTGTGTCCGGTCCACGGCTTCATCCTTACTTGTGGGAACCAATACCAAAGCTTTAGGACACGGATGAAGGGAGGGAGCAAATCAGGTTACCTAAACGGAAGGCACCACGGCTTGCAAAACCTTTCTCCCAAAAATAGCCTCCGAAGAAGCATAAGTATCGAATTTGTAAAATTTGGCAAAAGTATGCAGAGAAGACCAAGTCGCTGCCTTACAGATCTGATCAACAGAAGCCTCGTTCTTGAAGGCCCATGTGGAAGCCACAGCTCTAGTAGAATGAGCTGTAATGCGTTCAGGAGGCTGCCGTCCGGCAGTCTCATAAGCCAATCGGATGATGCTTTTCAGCCAAAAAGAAAGAGGTAGCAGTAGCTTTCTGCCCTCTCCTCTTACCAGAATACACAACAAACAAGGATGATGTCTGTCTGAAATCCTTTGTTGCTTCTAAATAGAATTTTAAAGCACGGACCACATCTAGATTGTGTAACAAACGTTCCTTCTTCGAAACTGGATTCGGACACAGAGAAGGAACAACAATTTCCTGGTTAATATTCCTGTTAGAAACGACCTTTGGAAGAAAACCAGGCTTGGTACGTAAAACTACCTTATCTGTATGGAAAATCAGATAGGGAGAAGTACACTGCAAAGCAGATAATTCAGAAACTCTTCTAGCAGAAGAGATAGCAACCAAAAACAGAACTTTCCAAGATAGTAACTTAATATCTATGGAATGCATGGGTTCAAAAGGAACCCCCTGAAGAACTGAAAGAACTAAGTTTAGACTCCATGGAGGAGTCATAGGTCTATAGACAGGCTTGATCCTGACTAAAGCTTGTACAAACGCCTGTACATCTGGCACGGCTGCCAGACGTTTGTGTAACAAAACCGACAGAGCAGATATCTGTCCTTTTAGAGAACTAGCTGACAAACCTTTATCCAAGCCCTCTTGGAGAAAGGAAAGTATCCTTGGAATTTTACTTTTACTCCAAGAGTATCCCTTGGATCTGCACCAACAGATATATTTTTGCCATATCTTATGGTAAATTTTCCTAGTCACAGGCTTTCTGGCCTGAACCAGAGTATCTATAACCGATTCATAAAACCCACGCTTAGACAGAATCAAGCGTTCAATTTCCAAGCAGTCAGTTGGAGAGAGACTAGATTTGGATGTTCGAATGGACCTTGTACTAGAAGATCCTGCCTCAAAGGTAGCTTCCATGGTGGAGCCGATGACATATTCACCAGGTCTGCATACCTAGTCCTGCGTGTCCACGCAGGAGCTATTAGAATCACAGAGGCCTTCTCCTGTTTGATCCTGGCTACAAGCCTGAGAAGGAGAGGGAACGGTGGAAACCCATAAGCTAGGTTGAACGACCAAGACGCCACTAATGCATCCACCAGTGTCGCCTTGGGATCCCTGGATCTGGACCCGTATCGAGGAACCTTGGCGTTCTGGCGAGACGCCATCAGATCCATATCTGGAATGCCCCATAGTTGAGTTAACTGGGCAAAGACCTCCGGGTGGAGTTCCCACTCCCCCGGATGAAAAGTCTGACGACTCAAATAATCCGCCTCCCAGTTGTCCACTCCTGGGATGTGAATTGCAGATAGGTGGCAGGAGTGATCCTCCGCCCATTTGATGATCTTGGATACCTCTCTCATCGCCAAGGAACTCTTTGTTCCCCCCTGATGATTGATGTACGCTACAGTCGTCATGTTGTCCGACTGGAACCTTATGAATTTGGCCTTTGCTAGGTGAGGCCAAGCCAGGAGTGCATTGAATATCGCTCTCAGTTCTAAAATGTTTATCGGAAAAAGAGACTCTTCTCGAGACCATAGACCTTGAGCTTTCAGAGAGTCCCAGACCGTGCCCCAGCCTAAGAGACTGGCGTCGGTCGTGACGATGACCCACTCCGGTCTGCGGAAACTCATTCCCTGAGACAGGTGATCGTGAGACAACCACCAGCGGAGAGAATCCCTGGTTACCTGGTCTACTTGAATCTGGGGAGACAAGTCTGCATAATCCCCATTCCACTGTTTGAGCATGCACAGTTGTAATGGTCTTAGATGAATTCGAGCAAAAGGAACTATGTCCATTGCTGCAACCATTAATCCTATTACTTCCATGCACTGAGCTATGGAAGGCTGCAGAATAGAGTAAAGAACTTGACAAGCGTTTAGAAGTTTTGATTTTCTGACCTCTGTCAGGAAGGTCTTCATTTCTACAGAATCTATTATTGTTCCCAAAAAGGGAACTCTTGTTGACGGAGACAGGGAACTTTTTCCTACGTTCACCTTCCACCCGTGAGATCTGAGAAAGGCTAGAACAATGTCTGTATGAGCCTTTGCTCTGGAAAGAGACGACGCTTGGATTAGGATGTCGTCTAGGTAAGGTGCTACCGCAATGCACCTCGGTCTTAATACCGTTAGAAGGGACCCTAGCACCTTTGTGAAAATTCTGGGAGCAGTGGCTAAACCGAAAGGAAGAGCCACGAACTGGTAATGTTTGTCCAGGAAAGCGAACCTCAGGAACTGATGGTGATCTTTGTGGATAGGGATATGCAGGTACGCATCCTTTAAGTCCACGGTAGTCATAAATTGACCCTCCTGCATTGTTGGTAAAATCGTTTGAATGGTTTCCATTTTGAATGATGGAACTCTGAGAAATTTGTTTAAAATCTTTAGATCCAGAATTGGCCTGAAAGTTCCCTCTTTTGTTGGGAACTACAAACAGGTTTGAGTAAAACCCCTGACCTTGTTCCGTTATTGGAACTGGGTGTATCACTCCCATCTTTACTAGGTCTCCTACGCAGTGTAAGAATGCCTGTCTCTTTATCTGGTCTGAAGATAAGCGAGACATGTGGAACCTTCCCCTTGGAGGAAGTTCCTTGAACTCTAGAAGATACCCCTGAGAGACTATGTCTAGTGCCCAGGGATCCGGAACATCTCTTACCCAAGCCTGAGCAAAGAGAGAGAGTCTGCCCCCTACTAGATCCGGTCCCGGATCGGGGGCTACCCCTTCATGCTGTCTTGGTAGCAGCAGCAGGCTTTTTGGCCTGTTTACCCTTGTTCCAGCCTTGCAATGCTTTCCATGCTGGTTTAGGCTGGGAAGTGTTGCCTTCTTGTCAGGAGGCTGCAGAGTTAGGATTTGGTCCGTTCTTGAAATTACGAAAGGAACGAAAATTAGATTTGTTCTTAGCCTTGAAAGGCCTATCTTGTGGGAGGGCATGTCCCTTTCCACCAGTAATGTCTGAAATAATCTCTTTCAATTCCGGCCCGAATAGGGTCTTACCCTTGAAAGGAATATTAAGCAATTTATTCTTGGACGACACATCCGCCGGCCAGGATTTTAGCCAAAGCGCTCTGCGCGCCACTATAGCAAACCCTGAATTTTTCGCCGCTAACTTAGCCAACTGGAAAGCGGCATCCAAAATAAAGGAATTAGCCAACTTAAGTGCGTGAATTCTGTCCATGACTTCATCATATGGAGTCTCCCTTTGAAGCGAATTTTCCAGTTCCTCGAACCAAAAATACGCTGCGGTGGTGACAGGAATAATGCACGAGATTGGTTGAAGAAGGAAACCTTGCTGAATAAATATCTTTTTCAACAATCCTTCTAATTTTTTATCCATAGGATCTTTGAAAGCGCAACTGTCCTCAATAGGAATAGTAGTGCGCTTAGCTAACGTTGAAACTGCCCCCTCAACCTTAGGAACCGTTTGCCATGTGTCCTTTCTGGGGTCGACAATGGGGAACATTTTCTTGAATATAGGAGGTGGAACAAAAGGTATACCCACTCCTTAGTCACTATGTCCGCCACCCTCTTGGGTATCGGAAAAGCATCCGCGTGCACTGGGACTTCTAAGAATTTGTCCATCTTGCACAATTTCTCTGGAATTATCAAAGAATCACAATCATCGAGAGTAGTTAGGACCTCCTTAAGCAGGGCGCGGAGGTGTTCTAACTTAAATTTAAAAGTCACGATATCAGTGTCTGCCTGCTGAGAAACTTTTCCTGAATCAGAAACTTCCCCCTCAGACAGGCCCTCCCTCACTGCTAATTCAGATTGATGTGAGGGTATAACTGATAAATTGTCCTCAGCGCCAACCTGCTCATCTTCTGTATTTAAAACTGAGCAATCACGCTTTCTAGGGTAGGATGGCAGTTTGGATAATAGATTTGCTATAGAATTATCCATCACTGCAGTTAATTGCTGCATAGTAACCAGCATTGGCGCGCTAGATGAACTAGGTATCGCTTGCGCAGGCAAAACTGGTGTTGCACAGAAGGAGAGAATGATGAACTATCCCCACTACCTTCATTTGAAGAATCATCCTGGGCAATCTTATTAAATGTGACAGTACTGTCCTTACTTTGTTTGGACGCTATGACACAATTTGCACATACATTAATAGGGGGAACCACCTTGGCTTCCATACATACAGAACATATGCTATCTGAAGGTACAGACATGTTAGACAGAATTTGGCAGGCTAATAATGCAATAAAAGCGTTTTTAAAGAAAAGCGTTACTGTCTCTTTAAATAATAAACAAGCACACTTTATTTCTGAAAGTTTGAAAAACTATGAAGGCAATGTCCGATTTTTACAAAATTTGCACCCCAGAGTCCTAATGCCTTGAAAGTATTGCACACCAAGTTTCAAGACTTTAACCCTTAAAATGAGCAAAACGGAGCTATTTGTTCAAATCAACAATCTTAGCACACTACAATCACTGCCACAGCCTTGCTGCGGCTTTTTACCTTCCGTTAGAGTTATTCAGCACTGAATTAAACCTTCCTGAGTCCGTTTTCTGTAACCACAGGACCCCTCACATGAAGCTGTATGCACTGCCAAGGAAATAAACTGTGCAATTGAGGCGCGAAAACAGGGCCTCCTTCATCTGCATACCAGAGTGAAGGGGCCTTTCTGACTGAAATAGTAGTCTAACTAGATGCCAGGCGATTAAAACGTTCCCAAAAGTGCTTTTATTACACAAAAACACTCTAAATTGCCATATAAATATGATATAAATCAATCGATTTAGCCCACAATAGTGTCAACCAGTATAGAGCCCATTTATAAGCCTTAATCTGTTATGAGTCTAAGAAAATGGCTTACCTATCCCTTAAGGGAAAAACTGACAGTCTTCTAGCATTAACATGTCTTGTTAGAAATATGACTGATCATACCTGAAGCAGATAAGCCTGCAAACTGTTCCCCCCAACTGAAGTTCTCTGGTTTCAACAGTCCTGCGTAGGAACAGCAATGGATTTTAGTTACTGCTGCTAAAATCATACTCCTCTTTTAACAGAAATCTTCTTCATTTTCTGTTGTAGAGTAAATAGTACAAACCGGCACTATTTTAAAATAACAAACTCTTGATAGAAGAAATAAAAAACTACAACTAACACCACATACTCTTTACCATCCCCGTGGAGATGCTACTTGTTCAGAGCGGCAAAGAGAATGACTGGGGGGCGGAGCCAGAGGGGGGGCTATATGGACAGCTCTTGCTGTGTGCTCTCTTTGCCATTTCCTGTAGGGGAAGAGAATATCCCACAAGTAAGGATGAAGCCGTGGACCGGACACACCAATGTTGGAGAAAACACTAAATTACAAAAAATAACAAACGAAATTATCCAAAATAAAAACAATAACACCTAATCTAATAGCCCTATAAAAATAAAATACGCCCCCCCAAAAAAACATTACAATATCCCTATCTTAAAATAAATAAAAACTTACCTGTGAAATGAAAAAAGTTTAAACTAACAATTAACCTAACATAACTATTATACTAAAATTAAAATAACTACCAATTAAATAAACTAAATTACACATTTAAAAAAATCTAACACTACTAAAAAAATAAATTATGAAAAATAACAAACTAAATTATTCAAAATAAAAACAATAACACCTAATCTAATAGCCCTATAAAAATAAAAAAGCCCCCCCCCCAAAAAAAAACCCATTACAATATCCCTATCTTAAAATAAATAAATAAAAACTTACCTGTTAAATGAAAAAAGTTTAAACTAACAATTAACCTAACTATTATACTAAAATTAAAATAACTACCAATTAAATAAACTAAATTGCACATTAAAAAAAAAATCTAACACTACTAAAAAAATGTAATTCTAAAATTACAAAAATAAAAAACACTAAATTACAAAAAACAACAAACAATAAATTATGAAAAATAACAAACAAAATTATCCAAAATAAAAACAGTAACACCTAATCTAATAGCCCTATAAAAATAAAAAAGTCCCCCCCCAAAAAAAAAAAACTAACAAAAACCTAAGCTACCCATTGCCCTGAAAAGGGCATTTGTATGGGCATTTAGTTCTTTTGCATTGCCCTTAAAAGGGCATTTAGCTCTTTTAAAAAAAAAAAAAAAAAACCTTAATCTACACTAACCTCCGAAGATCCACTTACAGTTTCTGACATCCAGGAGGTGAGAAGTCTTCATCTTCATCCCGGGGGCGTCTTCTATCTTCATCCCGGTGGCGCAGAGCGGGTCAATCCTTGAAGACATCCGGCACAAAGCGTCCTCTTTATACGGTCACAGCTGTATACTGAATCTTCAATGCAAGGGAGCCTTTTCAAAATGGCATCCCTTGCATTCCTATTGGCTGATTTGGTTTTTGAAATTCAAATCAGCCAATAGGATGAGAGCTACTTAAATCTATTGGCTGTTCAAATCAGTCAATAGGATGAAAGCTACACTGAAATCCTATAGGCTGTTCAAATCCGCCTGGATGAAGACTTCTCGCCGCCTGGATGTCCGGATATCAGAAACTGGATCTTCGGGGGTTAGTGTTAGGTTTGTTTTTTTTAACTTTTTTTGGGTGTTTTTTTTTTTTAGATTAGGGTTTGGGCTTTTTAAAAGAGCTAAATGCCCTTTTTAGGGTAATGCAATAGAGTAAAATGCCCCTTTTAAGCTTTTTAGCTTAGGTTTATGTTAGAGTTAGGTTTTTTATTTTGGGTGGTTGGTTGGGTGGTGGGTTTTACTGTTGGGGGGTCTTTTTTTTTTTACAGGTAAAAGAGCTGATTTCTTTAGGGCAATGCACTACAAAAGGCCCTTTTAAGGGCTATTAGTAGTTTATTGTAGGCTAGGGTTTTTTTTATTTTGGGGGAGCTTTTTTATTTTTATAGGGCTATTATATTAGGTGTAATTGTTTTTATTTTGGATAATTTTCGGCTAGATTCCGAGTTTTGCGGTAAGAGCTGCTCGGTACTAACATGCAAGTTATTGTCACCGCTCACTTGACTACAGCGCTGGTATTACAGGTTTACAAAAACCCCGCGTTAGCATGCAATATGTGAGCGTAGAGCAAAATTGAGCTCCATACCGCACTCCAATACCAGCACTGCGGTGAGCTGTGGTAAGCTGGTTTTACGTGCTTGTGCACGATTTCCCCATAGACATCAATGGGGAGAGCCGGCTGAAAAAAAGTCTAACACCTGCAATAAAGGAGCGTAAAGCACCGTAATGCAGCCCCATTGATTCCTATGGGGAAAGAAATTTTATGTTTACACCTAACACCCTAACATAAACCCAGAGTATAACCAACCCTAATCTTACACTTATTAACCCCTAATCTGCCGCCCCCGACATCGCAGACACCTACATTATACTTATTAACCCCTAATCTGCCGCCCCGACATCGCAGACACCTACATTATACTTATTAACCCCTAATCTGCTGCCCCCGACATTGCCGACACCTACATTATACTTATTAACCCCTAATCTGCCGCCCCGACATCGCAGACACCTACATTATACTTATTAACCCCTAATCTGCTGCCCCCGACATCGCCGACACCTACATAATGTTATTAAACCCTAATCTCCCGCCCCCAATGTCGCCGCCACCTATTTACATTTATTAACCCCTAATCTGCCACCCCGTTGCCGCCACTATACTAAATTTATTAACCCCTAAACCTAACCCTAACACCCACTAACTTTAATATAATTAAAATAAATCTAAATAAAAACTACTATTAATAACTAAATAATTCCTATTTAAAACTAAATAATTACCTGTAAAATAAACCCTTAGCTAGCTACAATATAACTAATAGTTACATTGTATCTACCTTAGGTATTATTTTTATTTAACAGGCAAGTTTGTATTTATTTTAACTAAGTAGAAAAGTTACTAAATAGTTATTAACTATTTACTAACTACCTAGCTAAAATAAATACAAATTTACCTGTAAAATAAAACCTAACCTGTCTTACACTACAATTAAATAAATTACATAAATTAAATACAATTAACTAAATTACAAAAAAAACACTAGATTACACAAAATAAAAAAAGAAATGATCAGATATTTAAACTAATTGCACCTAATCTTATAGCTCTATCAAAATACCCCCCCCCCCAAAAAAAAAACCCCTATCTTAAACTAAACTATCAATAGCCCTTAAAAGGGACTTTTGCGGGGCATTGCCCCAAAGAAATCAGCTCTTTTACCTGTAAAAAAAATACAAACAACCCCCCCGACAGTAAAACCCACCACCCACACAACCAACCCCCCCAAATAAAATCCTAAATAAAAAAACCTAAGCTCCCCATTGCCCTGAAAAGGGCATTTGGATGGGCATTGCCCTTAAAAGGGCATTTAGCTCTTTTCCACCCAAACCCTAATCTAAAAATAAAACCCACCTAATAAACCCCTAAAAAAGCCTAACACTAACCCCCGAAGATTCCCTTGCAGTTTTTGAAGACCCGACATCCATCTTCAACGAAGCCGGCAGAAGTCCTCAACGAAGCGGCAGAAGTCTTCATCCAACCGGGCAGAAGTCTTCATCCAAACTAGTGCTTGCGATGCGGGAGTACGGCGGTTTAGGGGTTAATATGTTTATTATAGTGGCGGCAATGTCCGTAGCGACAGATTAGGGGCTAATAATTTTATTTTAGTGTTTGCCATGTGGGAGGGCCTCCTTTTAGGGGTTAATAGGTAGTTTATGGGTGTTATAAGTGTACTTTTTAGCACTTTAGTTATGAGTTTTATGTTATAGCTTTGTAGCGTAACACTCATAACTACTGACTTTCAGTTTACGGTATGGATCTTGAAGTTTTAAGGTGTCCCGCTCACTTTTTGACCTCCTTTGTGCCAGTAATACCGGCGCAAAGAAAGTCCCATTGAAAAAGGACTTTTTGAAAGCTGCAGTAGTTACGTTGCCAAAAAAGTGTGCCTCTAAACCTGCAAGACTAGTAATACCAGCAGTAGAGAAAAAGAGCCTTAACGCTGCTTTTTCACTCATACCACAAAAACTCGTAATCTAGCCGTTTGTTTGTTATTTTTTGTAATTTAGTATTTTTTATTTTTGTAATTTTAGAATTACATTTTTTTTTAGTAGTGTTAGGTATTTTGTAATGTGTAATTTAGTTTATTTAATTGGTAGTTATTTTAATTTTAGTATAATAGTTATGTTAGGTATATTGTATATTTCACAGGTAAGTTTTTATTTTAAGATAGGGATATTGAAATTTTAATTTAAAGTTAGGGGGTTGTTAGGTTTAGTGGTTAATAGTTTAGTTTTTTTGTGATGTGGGGGGCTGGCAGTTTAGGGGTTAATAAGCTTATTTAGTGGCAGTGATGTGTGAGGCCAGAGGTTTAGGGGTTAATAACTTTATTTAGTCGGCGATGTCGGGGCGATGTCGGGGAGTGGCGGAATAGGGGTAATAACTTTTATTAGTGGCTGCGATGTTGGGAGTGGCAGATTAGGGTTTAATAACTTTATTTAGGTTTCAGCGATGTCGGGGGCAGCAGATTAGGGGTGATTAGATTTGGGGTTTATGTTAGGGTGTTAGGTTTAACATCAATGTGGTTGCGTTACAGAGATTTTCATGCCGTGCTTCAGGTGTTAGAAAAAAAACTAACACGCTCTCCCCATTGATGTCGTGCACCTATTCTCAGTCCTTGGATTTTGTGCGGTATGGAGCTTATCGCCACCTTATCGCACGCACAAGGAGGCTTTTTAGAAACTTGTAATGACAGCACTATGGAGGCCGAAATAACGCAACTTTTCCAGCTCTGAGAATTAGAAAATTTACCATTTTCAGAGATAAATTACAAAGGGCAAAACAAATAATGAACATATATTGAACATAATGAACATATATTGTTGTTTTATTACACCTAACTAAACATTTTTTTATTAAAATCTCAATGTGTTTACTGTCCCTTAAACTGCAACTAAATGGCATTCTTTATGTCAATTTACCCAACTGTAGGGAGACAAGAGGTGCTTTAAGGACAGCAGAAGGCAGTAATAGTCTGTCAGTAGTAGAAGTATTCTAGCCTTATATCTCTTACAGATGTATGATGCTGTTTAAATGCCATTACTCCATGCCACATTCCTGCAAGTTTTGACACAATGGAAACATACAGGAAAAAGATGTTTTCAGTTTGATGGATGCATGAGAGATCTGAAGTAGTTTCAGAAAGAGAACTTTGAAAAATGACTTTGTTTATGAATGCTGAAAGCCATATTGTTATATTTTATTTTCAGTTCACTAACTGCAGCCTGTAAACGGCAGATACTTTAGCTAATCTAGTGGACTGATGTCAAGTGAAATAATACAGTACTATTATTCTTTTTTTGCACAATGGGCCATTTCCTTTATTTTTATACTAGTCCTAAAGCCTGTGTACACGGGCCATTTTTTTGCAGTACAGCGGTCCCACCCCTTGCTCTCTCTCTATATCCCCTCTCTTTTGCTCTCTCTTTCTCCCCTCTCTTTTGCTCTCTCTCTCTCTCCCCTCTTTTGCTCTCTCTTTCTCCCCTCTCTTTTCCCCCTCTCTTTTGCTGTCTCTCTCCCTCTTTTGCTGTCTCTCTCCCCCTCTCTTTCGCTCTCTCTCTCCCCCCTCTTTTGTTCTCTCTTTCTCCCCTCTCTTTTGCTCTCTCTCTCCCCCCTCTCTTTTGCTCTCTCTCTCCCCCCCTGTATTTTTCTGTCTCTCTCCCTATTTTGCTGTCTCTCTCCCTCTTTTGCTCTCTCTCTTCCCCCATCTCGTTTGATCTCTCTCCTCTTGTTTGCTCTCTCTCTCCCTCTCCTCTCTTTTGCTGTCTCTCTCCCTCTCTTTTGCTGTCTCTCTCCCTCTCTTTTGCTGTCTCTCTCCCTCTCTTTTGCTGTCTCTCTCCCTCTCTTTTGCTGTCTCTCTCCCTCTCTTTTGCTGTATCTCACCCCCTCTCTTTTGTGCTCTCTCCCCCTCTCTTTTGCGCTTTCTTCCCCCTCTCTTTTGCGCTCTCTCCCCCTCTCATTTGCGCTCTCTCCCCCCTCTCTTTTGCGCTCTCTCCCCCTCTCTTTTGCGCTCTCTCCCCCTCTCTTTCGCGCTCTCTCCCCCCTCTCTTTTGTGCTCTCCCCCCCCCCTCTCTTTTGCGTTCTCTCCCCCCCTCTCTTTTGCGCTCTCTCCCCCCTCTCTTTTGCGCTCTCTCCCCCCCTCTCTTTTGTGCTCTCTCCCCCCTCTCTTTTGTGCTCTCTCCCCCTCTCTTTTGTGCGCTCTCCCCCCCTTCCTTTGACATACCTTATGCACATTTTTATGCTTACCTGCAAGTTAGACACTATATAAATACCTTAATGTCTCACAATCCTAATTTCTGGGAGCTGTCCCCCTTTGCTCACGTGCAAACTGCCTACAAAATGGGTAGCTTCTCTCTGTCCCCAATATACCACCAACTAATTACCTCTACCTCAATAAGTACGATGGAGAATGCCCTGACTCGTCTACAGAATGATAACTTGGGAGACATCTCAGTTAAAGATATCCAAGACAGTCTAGTTAAGACCAAAGCAGTTAGCTTAGCAATATCTCTTAGAGAAATGCAGATAAGGATGATAAATCAAGATATTACCCCTGCATGTCTGGCCCACTGGAATGCTACCCACCCAAACCAATGTGTTAAATGCTCCTTGCCTAAACACACATTTAAACATTACTTTTGTGAGTGCCCATTCATCAATCAGTTTTGGCGCCAACTGCAACACTGGGTTGGGATTACTTTCAAAGCTGACATAATATTTGACTTAAAAACAATATACCTCTTTACTTGGGATAAAAAACACAGCAAACTAGACACAATGCTCACGCTATGTACTTTACTAGGAGGTCAATGTATCCAAGCTTTATGGATCTCCAAAAAAAACACCTTCTATAGCACAATTTAAACAAAAATTGCTCAAACAATGTTCATTGAACAACTGGACACCAAACTAGATGTAAAAAATAGGCTACAACACTTTTTAAAAAGGTGGCAGTGTTTCATTGCCACTTTTCAACAACCTTTCATAGACCATGAGATTTTTCTTGAAGCTTCCCTTAGGGGGGGATTGGAATATCTCGCCCAGACAACCTGTTACATAATTTGGAACTGATGCTGACTGAGAGGTAGGGCTGCCACTGCACGGGTGGTGGTTATGGGTGAGACAGAGGGTGAGACAGAGACTTTCCTTTTCCATTTTTTTTTCTTTTTGCCCCCCGTCTACTAATAATCCAGAATATGTAGTGCCTCAACAATATCAATATAGCTTGGTATGACAATACTAAATACTATCCCACATGTGTATTCATATGTCATTAGTTAGTTATTAATAATGTGAAAAAACTTGAGATCACATGGATTGCAATTCCCTCTCTCATTACCATTACTGATGGATTGACTCATAACTATTTGGATATATCCCTACTGAGAGACACTTCCCCTTACCAGTGGAACTATGCTTAACAAGATGTTGTTCCTCTTGTCTGATTTGTGAAACCTACCTTATTATACAAAGTACTATAGTTAAGTGCAACTATGTATTTTTATATGTGATCTCAAATAAAAGAAAATTGGAAAAAATAAAATTTTTACTTTTTTTACTTCTATTACAAAATTGACTTTGTTATCTAGGTAATCCTTTGCTGAAAAGCATTCCTAAGGACCAGCTATGTGCCACTGGGAGCTAGCTGGTGATTAGTTGCTATGAACATATGCTTTGTTGTCATTGGCTCACCAGATGTTTTTTTTAGCTAGATTAAGACACTGATATTTTTATATAAAATGTTTAGTTATACATAATGAAACAATGTTCAATATGCTTTCCTGTAATTCAGCTCTGAAATTTGAGTAATTTCTAATTCTCAGAACTTAAAATGTACCCTGCTGACTTATCAATGCTAACTCTGCTACATATCTGTCTTTAATTGGTTTTAGCAGATAACAGCTACAAAACAATTTACTTTATACCAACTTAATGACCATGGCTAGACTTGTTGTCTGTGGACTAAAGCCCAAATTGGCTTCTCCAAATAAGGCAAATGGAGGGTGGAGTTTAGCTAATGAAAAATAATTGCAGTAGTAAAGGATGTTAATTTGTTTTAAAAACATTAAGACTTGGCTGATATGTTATTCTACAGCAACACAACAGAAATGTCTTGTAATTACAAGGTGTTTACTGTCCCTTTGAACGCGTAGTTACTTGCAAAGAACAGATAAATAAAATGCTCTAAAACATTAAAGAATTATCTTGTTGCACTTTTATGTCCCTTTAAAGGGATACAAAATAAAAAAAAAACTTTTATGATTCAGATAGAGAGAGCGATTTTAAGCAACTTTCTAATTTACTCCTATTAACAATTTTTCTTTGTTCTCGCTATTTTTATTTAAAAAGCAGGAATGTTGATAACAGGAGTAAATTAGAAAGTTGCTTAAAATTGCCTGCTCTATCTAAATCATGAAAGAAAAAATTGGGTTTAGTATCCCTTTAAGGCACCATTGAGGATGGAAAATAGATTATGAGCTAATGGGCTGAATAAAAAAAAGAGTACATGGACAACAGGGATAAAAGAGAGATATAGGAAGTCCTTCATATATAGCTGAGGGAGAAGAGACAATCCATGCATTTATTTGCACCATTATTTACCTTCTGCTGCACAATACATTGGAGAGTAAAGAGGGATCCCCTGGCAAGTCACATCTTTCAAAATCTTGGCATCAAGCTCACTGGCACCTGCTCCAACTGCTATAATTACTTGCAGCTTTGGCCACACTCTCTTGGCAATTCCACGAAAACCCCTCTCAAACTGCAACTGAAGCTCAGCAGCTCTCTGGGAGTCAGGTACAAGCATCTCTTCAATCTGTCTTCTGGTGTCTCCAGGAAGCTGCAAATCAGGACATAGAAGCCCCAACTGGATATCCAAGATTAGAGATTCCCAGTGGGTCTCCAGAAGAGAAAAGACATTGCCAAGAAGCCAGGAAAAGTTGGCCTCCAGTGCACTCACATCTGGGTCCCTCAGGGCAAAGAGTAGCTGTGTGTACAGCAAGTCATTATGGGACACAGTTGCATGGACAGGTGGTGCAGGGGGGTACAAGTGCTTCAGAAACTTGGATGAGGGAGCAGGAGGGTATGGACCTACTGGGCTTCCTCCCTCAGAGAGGCGAAAGGTTGTAGCGCATGAAAACTTGACTACCTTCTCCAAAGCTCCAGGCAGATGGTAGTAAATAAGCTCCAGACCCAGAGCTGTGCCCTTGAGAAAGTGGAGATAAAGATTTAGCTAATCACAGAGATAAATTCCATATAATCCCCTCCCTTTACAAAACTTCCCCACCTGTAATATTCACATTTTATGGAAAATAATACATATTATCGTAAAGTTTAAGCTTCCTCTGTAACTTCCTGTACCATACATAGCCTTATAACTCATTCCATTGCTCTGTATATTCCCTCTCAATGATCCCTTATTTCTCATCATTATTCTATTGATTATTTTAATAGTCTGTACAATGTACCCAGGTAACGTATTACTCCATACAACTGTTCATACTATCACACATAACTTATTACTGTGATTGTTTTTGCTTTTCCAAATACTAACATAATCTGTCTCCATGTAATGTCACCAAATGTTCAATGTAACCTTCCTTATATGTATTATTTCTGCTCAATAGTCTCCTATTATTTTATATCTTCTTTAACTCTTCCTATTACCTATATAGTGATGATCACAGCTCTCCTTATAACCTATATTACTTCATTTACACTGACATTACCCCATTTAGTTCCAAATAATCAATCATTTTCATTGCTGCCTATAAATCTTTCCTATAATGCCCCCAATAATTTCCTATTTCTGCTTCATAATGCTTAATATAATCTCCTTTAAAAATGGACTTTGCCCCATAATATCTGTTCTTATGACTGCTTTAGTTGCTCTATATAATTAGTAAACTTCTCAGTGGGCATTATATAATCTCTACATGAAACGTCACTTTTGTTTTAATAATCCAATCCTGCAAATATCTTATAACTATTTTAATATAGTAGGCAAACTTCTGATATTAAAAAACATAACTCATTATAACACTGCTTCCCAAATACCAAATTTTATGGCATAAAATATTTAGTGTAATAAAATAAACATTTAAATTTTTTAAAAATCATTCGGCTAGATTACGAGTTTTGCGGTACTGGTGAAAAAGCAGCGTTAAGGCTCATAATGCTGCTTTTTCACTACCGCTGGTATTACGAGTCTTGCAGGTTTAGGGGCACCGCACACTTTTTTGACCGTAACGCAAATTAACTTACGCAATTTGCGTAAAGTCTTTTTTCAAAGGAACTTCCATAGCGCCGATATTACAAGCTTTTTCTGGGAGGCCAAAAAGTAAGCGGTACAGCCTATCCCGCAAGATTCGTAACGCAATCTAAAGTCAGTAGTTATGAGTTTTACGCTACAAAGCTGTAGCATAAAACTCATAACTAAAGTGATAAAAAGTACACTAACACCCATAAACTAACTATTAACCCCTAAACCGAGGCCCTCCCACATCGCAAACACTAAAATAACATTATTAACCTCTAATCTGCCACTCAGGACATCAACGCCACTAGAATAAACATATTAACCCCTAAACCGCCGCACTCACGCATTGCAAACACTAGTTAAATATTATTAACACCTAATCTGCTGTCCCTAACATCGCCGCCACTATTAACCCCTAAACCTAAGTCTAACCCTAACACCCCCTAACTTAAATATAATTAAAATAAATCTAAATAAAACTTACTATCATTACCTAAATAATTCCTATTTAAAACTAAATACTTACCTATAAAATAAACCCTAAGCTAACTACAATATAACTAATAGTTACATTGTATCTATCTTAGGTTTTATTTTTATTTTACAGGCAAGTTTGTATTTATTTTACCTAGGTAGAATAGTTACTAAATAGTTATTAACTATTTACTAACTACATAGCTAAAATAAATACAAATTTACCTGGAAAATAAAACCTAACCTGAGTTACACTAACACCTAACCTTACACTACAATTAAATAAAATTACCTAAATTAAATTAAATTACCTAAATTACAAAAAAAACACCAAATTACACAAAATAAAAAAAGACATTATCAGATATTTAAGCTAATTACACCTAATCTAAAAGCCCTATCAACATAAAAAAGCCCCCCAAAATAAAAAAACCCTAACCTAAACTAAACTACCAATAGCCCTTAAAAGGGCCTTTTGCGGGGCATTGCCCCAAAGAAATCAGCTCTTTTACCTGTAAAGTAAAAAAAAAAATACAAACACCCCCCCAACAGTAAAACCCACCACCCACACAACCAACCCCCAAATAAAATCCTAACTAAAAAAAAATAAGCTCCCCATTGCCCTGAAAAGGGCATTTGTATAGGCATTGCCCTTAAAAGGGCATTTAGCTCTTTTTCAATTGCCCAAACCCTAAGCTAAAAATAAAACCCACCCAATAAACCCTTAAAAAAGCCTAACACTAACCCCCGAAGATCCACTTACAGTTTTGAAGACCGGACATCCATCCTCAACGAAGCCGGGAGAAATCTTCATCCAAGCGGCAAGAAGTCCTCAACGAAGCCGGGAGAAGTCTTCATCCAAACCAGCAGAAGTGGTCCTCCAGATGGGTAGAAGTCTTCATCCAGACGGCATCTTCTATCTTCATCCTTCCGACGCGGAGCGGTTCCATCTTCAAGACATCCGGCGCGGAGCATCCTCTTCCATCAAAGTCTTCTTCCCGAATCAAGGTTCCTTTAAGTGACGTCATCCAAGATGGAGTCCCTTGAATTCTGATTCAAGGGACGCCATTGAAGACTTCGATTGAAGAGGATGCTCCGCGCCGGATGTCTTGAAGATGGAGCCGCTCCGCGTCGGAAGGATGAAGATATAAGATGCCGTCTGGAGGACCACTTCTGCAGGTTTGGATGAAGACTTCTCCCGGCTTCAAACAACAAACAAGGAAGATGTTTGTCTAAAATCCTTTGTAGCATCTAAATAGAATTTTAGAGCGCGAACAACATCCAAATTGTGCAACAAACGTTCCTTCTTTGAAACTGGTTTTGGACACAGAGAAGGTACGATAATCTCCTGGTTAATGTTTTTGTTAGAAACAACTTTTGGAAGAAAACCAGGTTTAGTACGTAAAACCACCTTATCTGCATGGAACACCAGATAAGGAGGAGAACACTGCAGAGCAGATAATTCTGAGACTCTTCTAGCAGAAGAAATCGCAACTAAAAACAAAACTTTCCAAGATAATAACTTAATATCAACGGAATGTAAGGGTTCAAACGGAACCCCCTGAAGAACTGAAAGAACTAAATTGAGACTCCAAGGAGGAGTCAAAGGTTTGTAAACAGGCTTGATTCTAACCAGAGCCTGAACAAAGGCTTGAACATCTGGCACAGCTGCCAGCTTTTTGTGAAGTAATACCGACAAGGCAGAAATCTGTCCCTTCAGGGAACTTGCAGATAATCCTTTTTCCAATCCTTCTTGAAGGAAGGATAGAATCCTAGGAATCTTAACCTTGTCCCAAGGGAATCCTTTAGATTCACACCAACAGATATATTTTTTCCAAATTTTGTGGTAAATCTTTCTAGTCACAGGCTTTCTGGCCTGAACAAGAGTATCGATCACAGAATCTGAGAATCCTCGCTTCGATAAAATCAAGCGTTCAATCTCCAAGCAGTCAGCTGGAGTGAAACCAGATTCGGATGTTCGAAGATCAGAAAGTACAAAAAACGTTTTAAAATAAAACCGTTACTGTCACTTTAAATTTTAAACTGAACACACTTTATTACTGCAATTGCGAAAAAACATGAAGGAATTGTTCAAAATTCACCAAATTTTCACCACAGCGTCTTAAAGCCTTGAAAATATTGCACACCAATTTTGGAAGCTTTAACCCTTAAAATAACCCCTTTACAGTCCCTGGTATCTGCTTTGCTGAGACCCAACCAAACCCAAAGGGGAATACGATACCAAATGACGCCTTCAGAAGTCTTTTATGAGTATCAGAGCTCCTCTCACATGCGACTGCATGCCATGCCTCTCAAAAACAAGTGCGCAACACCGGCGCGAAAATGAGACTCTGCCTATGCTTTGGGAAAGCCCCTAAAGAATAAGGTGTCTAAAACAGTGCCTGCCGATATTATTAAATCAAAATACCCAGAATAAATGATTCCTCAAGGCTAAATAAGTGTTAATATCAATCGATTTAGCCCAAAAAAAGTCTACAGTTTAAATAAGCCCTTGTGAAGCCCTTATTTACAATCGTAATAAACATGGCTTACCGGATCCCATAGGGAAAATGACAGCTTCCAGCATTACATCGTCTTGTTAGAATGTGTCATACCTCAAGCAGCAAGAGACTGCAAACTGTTCCCCCAACTGAAGTTAATTGCTCTCAACAGTCCTGTGTGGAACAGCCATGGATTTTAGTTACGGTTGCTAAAATCATTTTCCTCATACAAACAGAATTCTTCATCTCTTTTCTGTTTCTGAGTAAATAGTACGTACCAGCACTATTTTAAAATAACAAACTCTTGATTGAATAATGAAAAACTACAGTTAAACACTAAAAAACTCTAAGCCATCTCCGTGGAGATGTTGCCTGTACAACGGCAAAGAGAATGACTGGGGTAGGCGGAGCCTAGGAGGGATCATGTGACCAGCTTTGCTGGGCTCTTTGCCATTTCCTGTTGGGGAAGAGAATATCCCACAAGTAAGGATGACGCCGTGGACCGGACACACCTATGTTGGAGAAATAAATGACACAGTACAAACTATTAACCAAACAATACTCTGTATACATATAACAAAACAACTCTTAAAGGGACAGTCTACACCTTAGTCATCTTAAAGTCTTACCTTAGATTAAGCTGCAAATAGCCTCCTGCATCCTTTCTATATAATGCAGAAGGAACAGTAAAAAGGTTATTTTAAAATGAATAGTGTTTCTGGCCACTTTGTAATGGCTGCCAAGCTCCTCCCACTGATGACATTACGATCTGGCCTGCATTAAAGGCTCACTAGTTACAAAAGGCTCACTAGTTACAAAAAGGTTCACTAGTTGGATTCAACTGACTGTCAAAGCTATTCAGCAGAGTGCTAGATGCAGCACAGATCGTGATGTCATCGATGGGTGGATCTTGGCAGCCATTTCAAAGTAGCAAGAAACAATATTAATTTTAAAATAACTTTTTTTACGGTTCCAGGGGTGCAGGAAACTATTTGCAGCTTAATCTAAGGTAAGGCTTTAAGATGACTAAAGTGTAGACTGTACGCGGTTACATTTAAAATGAAATACTTGGTTTACAACGGACAAGAGAAACTAAGGCAATAACAAATAAATCTATAAAGGATAAGTAGAACTGAATGGTACATAAGAAAGGATCAGCACACTATCTAGTCCCCTCATAGTAACATTTTTGCTTGAGTTTAAAAGTAGTTTTTTTGTTTTTTTTGTGCTCAGCTGATAGCCATTAAGGGCCTTACAGATTAGGTGTAACTCTTTAAGGATGACATCATTAGCATGAGCCTTTTTTTATGTAGAAAGTCTAATAAAGCTAGTTTGGTAGTCAACTTGCTTTCTCATAACTATTTCTATAGATCTTCTCCCTTAAAGGTACACAAAACCCAACATTTTTCTTTCATGAGCATGCTATTTTAAACAACTTTCTAATTTACTTCTATTATTAATTTTTTTGAATTCTTTTTGTATCTTTTGTTGAAAAAAAGGGACATATGCTCAGGAACATGCACGTGTCTGGAGAACTATATGGTAGCAGTTTTGAAAGAATGCTATCTATTTGCAAGTGCTCCAGACATCTACCTAGGTATCTCTTCAACAAAGAATACCATGGAAACAAGGCAACGTTGATAAAAGAAGCAAATTGGAAACTTTAAATTGTATGTTCTGTCTTAATCAGAAAACAGCCTTTTTTGGGTTGCATATCCCTTAAACACATTGTACTATTCTATATTCCAGTCATTATAACCCTTCTACTGCACCATGCAAAATTTCACAGTAGCTCCTCCTATTTCGCAATATAAATACTCCTATATCTTCTTTTACTAAAAATAAGCTTCTATAAATGTTGGCACTACAATTACCTGCAGAAAACGTTGTATGGCACTATTTGCTGTGACAGGCACTGTGGTGGGAATCCCAGAAGTACCAGCTGTTGCCACAAGGGCAATGGGTTTTCCTGGTGCCAAGATATTCTCCTCACCCTTTGATATTCTCTCGATATGGTCCTTGTAGTGGCTGGAGTTGGTGAGAGGGTGGAGCTTCCGAAAGGAAGAGACATCTGTAACAGTGGCAGTAAAATATATTTTATTGCTAGTAAAAAGTGTACAAACATTATCACCTTCTGAACCATGATTTTTGCATACTGACATATCGAAAGTTAAATGGACATTAACAAATGTTTATATAAACGTTTACACAATATGGCCAAAATTATGTGGACACCCCTTCTGATTATTGAGTCCAGGTGTCTCAGCCACACCCATTGCTACCAGGTGCATACAATCCAGCACATAGCCATGGAATCTCCATAGATAAACATTGGCAGAGCTGAAGAGCTCATTTTGTTTAAACTTGGTACTGTCATAAATGCCAGCTTTGCCACATGTCAGTTAGTGAAATTTCTGCCCTACCAGATCTGCTCTGGCCAACTGTAACTGCTAGTATTGTGAAGTAAAAGCATCTAGGAACAACACACAAAGCAGGGCTGACTAATTCTGAAGCGTTCAGCATGTACAAATTGACTATCATCTGTTGGATCATTCACTACAGTTCAAAACAGCATCAGCACAAGAATTGTGCATGCGTAGCTTCATGAAATGGGTATCCATGGACACGCAGCTGGAGTGCTGTAAAGCTGTCATGCCTATCGTTAATGTCAATTTAAGAGTGCTTCCTCCTGTCAATCAGGCTGTTTGGGGCGCAGCCTTCATCCTTCCTACTGCTGGAACTTTTCTGCCTGATAAATTATCCTCTACCTGATCTCAGCAGCTTCTATTTAGGAAATCCTCAGGCCTAGATTCAATACACCAGCTTCGTTTGCAGATCACTCTGTGTCCGTTCCACATGCCTTTTCCTGTATATTTCAAGTCATTTCTATCCAGGCCTGATAAACGCTGCCTGTGTTCTACTGACCACAAGTGTTTAGCTGTATTCTGTTTTTTTTATTCCTGCTGTATTTATCCTGGACACAGCTATATTGTACACTCTGAACTCTGCAACATATCTGTTTCCAGAGAAACCTTATTGTGATTACCCAATCATTTGCTACAACTGAATTGTATACCCTGAACCTACAAGATATATGTTTCCAAAGAACCAATAATGCTATTGTCCAGTCATTTGCTACAACTTAATTGTATACTCTCATCCTGCAACATATCTCAGTTACCAGACAAGCATTACTGTATATATCCAGTCATCTGCTACAACTGTATTATATACCCTGACCCTGCAACATATCTGTTATCAGACAAGTATATATGTGATTAACCAGTCATCTGCTACAGCCATATTGTATACTGTGAATCCTGCAACATATTTCAGCCACCTGATTTCTATTTCTATGATTACCTAGTCATCTACTACTATTGAATTGTTTACTCTGAATCCTGCAATATGTCTCAGTTACCAGACAACTATTACTATGATTATCCAGTCATCTGCTACAACCACAATATATACTCTGAACTCTGAACATATGCCAGTTACCAAATAACTCTTACTGTGATTACCTAGTCATCTGCTTTTTCAGTAATGGATACTCTCAACCCTGCAAAATGAATCAGTTACCTAGGATATACTGCTGTGTTTATCAAGCCTTTGGTCATTTACTATGGTACTTATTGCTACTTGTTTTTTATGAAGTATGAAAATATTAATATTTGCACAGATGTTACATTTCCAGTTCCTGAACCCTGCAGTAGCTCTCTACAATTACAAACCACAGCATCTCAACTATCCACATCCAGGATCCTGAATCCTGGTTCATGGGTAGGTGTCTCCATCCAATTCCCTACGTCTGCCCTAGGGTCCATCTCCTCAACTGCTGTTTTCATGGTTTGGACTAGGTCCCTAAGTTCCAGTGAAGTGTCATGTTAATGTTACAGGATACAAAGACATTTTAGACTACTTCCAGGAAACAGTCTCGGGAAGGCCCATTATTGCTCCAGCATGACTGTGCCCCTGTGCACAAAGCAAGGCCTTTAAATATATGGTTTGACAATCTTGATGTGGAGGAACTTGAGTGGCCTGCACAGAGCCCTGGACACTAAACACCTTCAGGATGAACTGAAACACAAGCCAGACCTTCTTGTTCAACATCAGTGCCTGACCTAATAAATGTTTTTTTGGCTGAATCAGCAGTTATTTCCATTGACACACTCAAATCTTAAAAAGTGATAATGCAAAAAAAAATATTAAACAATGCAATAAGGATATGTGTTCAATGTGATTCCATGATCTCTAGGTGTATGCAAGACCTCAGTTTTCAAGGTATATTCTTCTTGCCTCAAGAAGAAATAAATATGAAGTACAGTTTATATGTGAACAAATATAGCCGAAACTGCCAAGGGGCTACTCACGCATAAATGAGCGTAACCGGTTCTGGAGATGACGCATACCTGGTTTTATACTGCCAGGCACCCAGTATTCATCCGGCAACACTCCGTGTGATGTATACAATTAAAACATACATAAAAAGCCACAATATCGCTCCCCTGAAATAGTCACTTGGGTATCTAACCACTGTATACTCTCAGTGGGCGGCATATACCGATACTCTAGTAGGATAGAAGCGGATACGATTGCAGTTCATACCACAAACTTCTTGTGTTTAGAATTCTCGCAATACCTTTCCTTGTGAAGGATTGCGGGGGCATGGCTATGACGTAAATTTCCAACATACGTTTCGCAGTAACCTTCTCAGAAGAGTTGTGGCTGTTACAGCTGCAAAAACAGTGCAGCAGTCTTGGGGGCGTGTAGGAGGCCAATGGTTGGTATGAAATGTTCCATTATAGTGAAGTGGTCTACCACTAAAAAAATGGTGCTGTGCTGTTGTGAGGGAGATAATTCCAAGATAAAGTCCATAGTGATATCAGACCAAGGACAAGGATGAGGTTGAAGAAAACCAGCACATCTGGTAGTCGAGGTTTTGGCTCTAGCACAATTGTCACAAGAAGTTATGCAGTTTTAATCGTCTTGGCGTAAGGTTGGCCATTAAAAGTACTGCTGCACTGCTTCTTAGGTTTTGGGGAAACCTCTGTGACTGGTGGCTATCATGTTGTGGAATTGGCTCAGAACTTCTTCATGATGAAGCAAATGAGGAATATATATTTGGAAACATTGTACCATGGGTCTTGCTTCTTTTGTAGCGGTGGTGTGGCCACTGGAGGAGTGTCTTTCATTTTGTATAGATGGTGTAGTAAAGAGGGTTGCAAGGTGAGGGAGTGACTGGGTCGCAGTATAGTGTCATTTGGCATTTGGTCCATAGAATCCTCTTCATGCATGTGAGATAAGGCTTCTTCCTTCACATTCTTAGAACCTGCGTGATAAGTCACTTGGAATGAGAGACGGGAGAAGAACAATGTCCATCTTGCCTGCCAGGGTAGTAGTATTGTAGCAGTGCAGAGATATTCAAGGTTACAATGATCTGTCTAGATAGTGACTGGACACATAGCCCACTTAAGTAGGTGATGCCACTTCCCCAGGGCAACAGCTCTCTCTCATAATAGTTCAGTTCTGCAGGGTTAAAGCCACAGGATGCAACACGTTCTTTTATTCAAGTCGCTCTGAAAGAATGGGTCCTAAGGGGTTGTTGGAGGCATTTACTTTCATGCAATAATTCAACCCCCAGTCTTTGTCAAACTTTTGGGTAGTCATTTTTTTCTGTTATTTTTCAAACTCTCTTGGTTCCTGTTATGTGTTACTGCCAAAAAACACCTCAAAAACATAAATTATGCTTACCTGATAATTTAATTTCTATTTGTGGGAGGAGAGTCTACTGCTTCATTCATTACTTGTGGAATTAAGAACCTGGCCACCAGGAGGAGGCAAAGACACCCAGCCAAAGGCTTAAATACCTCCCCCACTCCCCTCATCCCCCAGTCATTCTGCCAAGGGAACAAGGAACAGTAGGAGAAATATCAGGGTATAAATGGTGCCAGAAGATTATTAATAAATTTAGGTTCGCCCACTGAGAAAGGTAGGCATAATTTATGTTTTCCATCTTAATGGGAGGAGAGTCCACTGCTTCATTCATTACTTGTGGGAACAAATTCCCAAGCTCTGGAGGACACTGAATGAACAAAAACGGGGCAAAGAAGGCGGACCCTATACTGAGGGCACCACAGCCTGCAGAACCTTTCTCCAAAAAGCTGCTTCCACCGAAGCAAAAGTGTCAAATTTATAAAATTTTGCAAAAGTATCTAAGGAAGACGAAGTGGCCGCCTTACAAATCTGCTCCATAGAAGCCTCATTAAAGGCCCAAGAAGAGGCCACAGCTCTAGTCGATCCGTAATCCTCTGAGGAGGCTTGTGTTCCGCTGTCTCATATGCCAGATGGATCATACTCCTCAACCAAAAAGATAGAGAAGTGGCAGAAGCCCTTTGTCTCCTGCGCTTCCTTGAATACACAACAAATAAGGACAAAGTCTGTCTGAACTCCTTCGTGGCCTGAAGATAAAACGTCAACGCCCGAACCACGTCCAGATTATGAAGTAACCTCTCCTTTGAAGAAGAAGGGTTAGGACACAAAGAAGGAACTACTATTTCCTAATTGATGTTACGACTCGACACCACCTTGGGAAGGAATCACAATCCAGTACGAAGGACAGCCTTATCGGCATGAAAAACCAAGAAGGGAGGCTCACATTGCAAGGCCGCTGTGCTGTCTGAAATAAAAGTGAGTGTCTAAGTGAACCACAGCTGCTGAGATGAATGTAATTTTAGTAAGTTTGTTGCAGAGATTGTTATTTGGGTGGTAACATCAATTACAATACATGTAATGTGAGAACCCACTTTGAATCAATGCAGTTTAATAGTTGGTGAAGGATGCTGTGGATATTCTATAGCTGCCACATGTGAATAAATCACTGAATAAATGCAGCAGCATAAGCACAACAAGTCACCAAATGAAATAGGTGTTAACACAGAGAAAAAAATAACAACTGAAGTGTAGTTAAGATGACACTGAGTAGATCGATCAGAGTGTAATATAATGTAAATAGTGTATACTGCTATAGCATATAATAGGTAAGTGGCTGAATGAGGTACCTGAACAGTTAAAGCTTAACCGCAGGAGAAAGAACTCAGAGCGAACAAACAGTCTCAGTCCACGAGATGCGGCAAAGGTTGGCGTGTGACGTCACCGCTCCAATACTTCCGGAATCAGTGAAACAGCTGACAGGCGGCTTAGAGTTCCGTAGCTGAACAGAGAGTTCTGAGGTTTCTTCAAAGGAGGCTGGGAAGGAGTGCAGACAATGCAATCTACGATCCAATACCAAGCAAAGAGTATTGTGGGAGGAGGCCATTTATAGGCTGGATGTCAGACTATTAAAGAAACAGTACTATTTGCAAGTGAGTTAATACCATAACTGCATAGGAGAGCAGAAGAATAGCTGTGAACATGACAGCCGCCAACTCAGAGATTCTGCGAGCCGATGCAATAGCCAGTAATAATAGGATTTTCCATGAAAGAAACTTAATGCCAAGTGCATGAATAGGCTCAAACTGAGTCCTCTGCAAGACCTTAAGAACCAAGTTTAAGCTCCAAGGAGGAGCCGGATTCCTGAAAACAGGCCTGATCCTAACCAGAGCCTGAACAAAGGACTGAATGTCAGGAAGCTCCACAGCTTCCTATGCAACAGTACAAATAAAGCTGAGATCTGTCCCCTTAGGGAACTGGCGGCAAGACCCTTATCCAGACCGTCCTGGAGAAAGTTGTAGATGTTGTAGATGCGTCAAGTGACCGGCTTCCTTTTCCGAAAATCCTCTCTTGGGTAAGACTAGTCGTTCAATCTCCACGCAGTCAGACTCAGAGAATCTAGATTTTGATTTAGAAAGGGACCTTGAACCAGCAGATTCCTGCGACAAGGTAACTTATACAGCGGAGATGATGACATCGCCACCAAATCCGCTAACCATCCTCCGCAGCCACGACGGTGCGATCAGAATAGCCAAAGCTTGCTCCTGCTTGATGCGGGCCACTACCCGAGGTAGAAGAGGTAACGGTGGAAATATGTAAATTAGGTTAAAGTTCCAGGGTACCGCCAAGGCATCTATCAGTTCTGCCTGGGGGTCCCTGGATCGTGACCCATACTTGGGCAGCTTGCAATTGAGTCTGGATGCCATGAGATCTATGTTCGGTGTCCCCCATCTGCTGCAGATTGCTGCAAATATCTCAGGATGGAAGGACCATTCCCCCGGATGAAACGTCTGTCTGCTCAGAAAATCTGCTTCCCAGTTGTCCACAGCTGGAATGTGGAACGCTGAGAGAGAACAAATGTGAGTCTTTGCCCACACCAGAATCCGAGATACTTTCCTCATGGCTAGGGAGCTTCTCGTCCCCCCTGATGGTTTATGTAAGCCACCAAGCTAATGTTGTCCGACTGGAATCTAATGAATCAGGGTGACCCCAGAAGGGGCCAAGCCCTCAGAGTATTAAAGTCTATCTGCCCTGTGCCTTTCTGGCACACCAAACAGCTCCCCATCCTGATAGACTTGCATCCGTGGTTACAATCTCCCAGGATGGTCTCAAAAAGGATGTCCCCTGAGACAACTGCCCTGGTCGGGTCCACCAAGATAGGGACTCCCTCACCGGTCTGTTTAGAGATATCTGTTGGGACAGATCTCTGATCTGTCAAAAATATCTTCATGGCTGAAGAATCTATTATCGTACCCAGGAATTCCACCCTGTTGCTGAGGACCAATGAACTCTTTCCTTTGTTTATCTTCCACCCATGGGACCGAAGGAGAAGCGCTCTTGAGTGATCCTCTGCAAGAGTATAGGACGGAGCCTGGACAAGGATATCGTCCAGATAAGGTGCCACCACAATTCCTCTAGCTCTTGCTACTGTGAGAAGAGCTCCCAGAATCTTTGTGAAGACCCTTGGGGCAGTCGCCAGACCAAACGGAAGGGCCACAAACTGGAAGTGTTGGTCCAGGAAGGTGAATCTTAGAAACCTGAAGTGATCCTTGTGGATTGGAACGTGAATTGACCTGATCTTCTCCATCTTGAACGACGGAACTGACAAAAATTTGTTTAGGGCCTTTAGGTCCAGAATTGGACGGAACGTGCCCTCCTTCTTTGGGACCACGAAAAGGTTTAAATAATACCCCAGGACCCAGGGACTGGGACGATTGCTCCGAGAGATGAGAGATCCCTCACACACCCCAGGAAGGCGTCTCTCTTTTCTGGTCTTGAAGATATGTTTGACATGAGGAATCTGCCTCTGGGCGGATAAGACTTGAAACCTATCCTGTAACCCTGGGACACGACCTCCAGAACCCATGGGTCTATAACGTCTTTTCTCCAGGCCTCCGCATAAAGAGATAGTCTGCCCCTACATGATCCGAAGACGGACTGGGGGCCGCCCTTCATGCTGACTTTGATTCGGCGGGCTTCTTATTCTGCTTGGACTTGTTTCAAGAGTTAGCTGGATTCCAAGATTGCTCCGACTTTGCAGCAGGCTGCTGGCGCTGAGACTTGTCCGCACGAAAGGGATGAAAAGTAGATCCCTTAGGTTTAGCCTTGCCACCCATGACCGTATATATGATAGAATCCAGGCCCGGGCAAAACGTTCCCCTTGAATGGAAGGGAAAGCAAACTAGACTTAGAAGTCATGTCCGCAGACCACAACTTTAGCCACAGAGCCCTGCGGGCTAAAACAGAAAAACCTGACGTCTTAGTATTCAGGTGAATAATCTGCATGTTAGCATCACAAATGAATGAATGTGCCACTCTTAAGGCCTTGATTTGTTCTAGAATTTCATCGAGAGAAGTCTCCACCTCAAAAAATAGCTGATAGGGCGTCACACCAGTAGGTAGCCGCACCAGCCACCGGTTGAAAAATGAACCCCGTGAGTTAGAACATCTTTTTATCCATGGGTTCCTTGAAAGAGGAGCTATCGTCTAGCGGAATAATCGTTCTCTTAGCAAGTGTCCCTTAGGGACAGTTCCCCACAGTTCAAGCTGCACGTCTGGAACGGGAAGAGAGGGAAGAGGGCAAACCAAGTTTCTCCCATTAATTCTTAATAATGTTAGCCATTTTAACTGGAACCGGGAAGGCCTGGGGCACTACCCTGTCCTCATAAACCCTATCCAGTTTAGGGATCAAAGGTTTTCGGAAGTTTCGGTCCGGAACCTCTAACATAGCAAGCATCTCTTTTAGCAGAAAGCGCAAATGCTCCATCTTAAATTTGAAATCTGGCTCCTCCGCGGACGGAGGCCTAGACGTAGCCGATTCCGACCCAGAAGCGACATCCTCCGATAAGTCGGAGTTGTCCTCCTCAGCGGATAAACTGTCCGAGACATCCAGCGGAGTCGAAGACCCCTGAGACGGATAGCAGTGCTGAACATTCTGCTTGCGCTTAGTAGGGTGAGGCGTCACATTAATGGCCACAGAAACCGCAGTCTGTAATTGATCAGCGAAGTCTGGAGGCTAAATGACCCCTCCCGCAGGAGGATTAGTAAGGCCCTGGGGAACTGCTTGTGTAATAGGAGATGAGTGCAGGGAATGCACCTCGCGGGGAGCCCTCAGAAGTGGACGGCTCAGTCGTACTAAATACCTTATTCTTTTTGGAAATAGCAATATTGTCAAAGCATGTGGAACAGAGTTGCGTAGGTGGTTCGACTAGAACCTCCTCACAATATGCACAGTTAATGGGTTTGGATAAAGAGGGAGTATCCTCTAACATATCAGAGTCCTCCATAACTTGTGCCTTTATTACACGACTTGACAAAAAATAAATGGCACCTTTATATCCCAATGGCCGGGGCACTCACCACCTCCTATGACCCGGACTACAAGAAACAGCTTTCATCTCCTTCGAACGCAGGTCAAGAAAGAGGAAGTTGCAGAGGCCACACCCGGTCACATAGAGCGCCATGCAGGACCGCCCCTGCACTCGAGAGAAGAACGCACCAAAAAAGCCCGCTTTGATCTCTCACTAATGAACTGTGTTCCACACTGACGGAGCCTCATCTCACACAAATGCAGTAGAAAAACACAATAAACAATAATATGTATTATAATATCCCCCGTGTTCAAAAGCCCCCTTCCGAGGGTAATACCCTAGATTCTATAAAGATAAAAAGGGCCACACTGTGACCCGGTCTTCTTGCATTATCAAATATATAAATAATTTAAATGATCTTACTAGAATCAACGCCGTGGAACAGGAACACAGCCCTTCAAGTGTTACAGAGAATAAAAGCAAGCAGCGAAACTCGTCAACGCTGATTGCTAATGGAGCTGTTAACCTGAGTCAGAATGATTTAGCAGAAAGAATCTCCCTGCATCTCCGGACTTTAACATTTATCCATGCTCTCACTGAGAGGCTGACAGGATTACTTAAAACTCCAGTCCCATTTCGAAGAGTACTACCCTCCATAAGAGACTACTCCGAATTTTCCGACACTTCTCTGCCAACTTCCTGTGACAAAAGGAAATTAATGACTGGAGGGAAGTGGGGGGTGTTTAAGCCTTTGGCTGGACTGTCTTTGCCTCCACCTGGTGGCCAGGTTTTTAATGAATGAAGCAGCGGACTCTCCTCCCATTAAGATGGAAATGTGTTCAACAACATCTCCTGAGTACAGTGATACCACCAATGAATAGGTTTGTCTGGTTTTCAGGGGGCTAAAAGGCCTTAATTTTAGGGGGCGCATTCCAGTTCTCCAACTTGGAATTTTCACATCTGCCATTATGCACCCATGTCCTATTTGTGATATATTTTAAGCCGGCCAATGAAATTTACACTAGTAGACACCCTAGGGTATTTGAAAAGCTGGTATTTTAATACTTCCCATGCACTAATTCAACCTTATCAGTCTTTGTCAAACTATTGGGCAGTCATATTTTTTGTGGTATTTTTCACACACATTGTACTTTAGGCATGGATTCTCAGCTCTTGTTATGTGTTACTGCCAATGAAGACCCCAATATGTGTTCAGCAACATCTCCCGAGTACAGTGATACCACCTATGCATAGGTTTGTTGGCTTGTTTAGGGGGTGCAATGCCAATTTTCTGACATGTGTTTGTGATTTTTTTTTCACATTTAACATATCTTCTTTGCCTATCTTCTTTTTTGGGGGCATTTTTACATACCCCAATTTATTTGCTTACCATGAATGTGCATATATTTGAAAAGTTAACACCCCAATGTATTGTATATGGAGTATTTTGATACAACTGATTTAGCCCAAAAAAATGAGAAAATGTATGGTGGTAATTTTTCAATTTTAATTTTTACACATTTATAATTACATGACTTAATTTGAGTTGAAAGTGAGAGTATTTCTTCTGATAGGCCTATCTTTAGTTTGGGGCCTATTGCATACCCCAGTTTTATTTATTGCCATAAAAGTGTATGTATTTTAAACGTTGACACCCCAAAGTACTGTATATGGAGTGCTTTGATGCCTTTTGATCCGTTTTAGCCAAAAAAAATTGTAGAAAGCGTATGGTGGTAATTTTTCAATTTTCATTTTTAAACACACATTGCTTTTTGACTATGCAAGAAAACACTCCAGGTTATTTTCTGCAAGATCCCCTGAGTACACCCATGCCCCCAAATGCATAGGTCTGACAGGGGTTTTGGTAAAATACAGCACCAATTTTAGAACTTTTAAAAAATAGAACAGTAAAATGTAAAAATCTGGCACATTAAAAGTAAAAAACAAAAACAAACTCAGCAACAGTAAACATAACCAACCCCCCCCCCCCCAAAAAAAAAAAACGGCAAATGTAAAAAAAAAATAAACAAATTTACCAATGTGTGATACTGCTTGAAGCAGTCCCCAATGCAGAGTCAAGGTTGTCCAGGGCAATCAGGACAGTAAAAGGTGGTGTCCCTTCTCTGCCCCCTCTTTGTACAGACTCTGCATTTTTTTCCTGAGGATCCTGAGGGGGGATTTTGAAAATAAAATAGTCCCAACTCTGATCTCTCCCATCACCACACATCACCGGGGAGCAGGTGCATCTTGGTACAAAATCCCCAAAATGATCTGGAGCTGAAACTGTAAAAACGTCTGTTTCATTCCAGGGTTTGCTTTCTTGAACAACAAAAAAGCGTTGTGGGTTGCAATCTGCATTAAGTAAATTGCAACCTTTTTGTACCAGGCCATTGTCTTCCGAAAAATTAGGTAGGGCTGCAGCAGTTGATTAAGATCAACCCCACCCATATGCCGGTTATAAGCCTTGATGCACAATGGATTCCTTATGCTCTCAGCTCTGCCACATACAGAGACCTCCACAGTCCTCTCATTGTGGATGGTGGTAAGAAGGTACACATCCTTCTTGTCTCTGTACTTAACTGCCAACAGCTCCTCTTGGCGCAGAACTGAGGTCTCCCCCCTTCGTAGCAGGGTGCATGCAAGTTGTCCTGGGAAACCTGAGTGGTTCTTTCTAATTGTACCGCAAGCTACTGTATCAAAACAATACAGTAGCTTGAACAAAAGGACACTTGTATAGAATTTTCAAGATACAAGTGGTACCCTTTGTTCATCAGGGGTAATATCAGGTCCCAGATAATCTTGCCAGTGGTTCTCATATGTTCTGGGCAACCTGAAGGGTCAAGGTGGATATCTTTTCCCTCGTACACCCGTAAGGCCTGAGTTTACCCAGACTCGATCTCACAGAGCTTATGCACCTTTACTCCATACCTGGAGCGCTTGAAAGGAATATACTGCTTGAATCCCAGCTTTCCCTTATACTTCATCAGGGATTCATCCACGCATATATTCCTTCCAGGTATATAAGCCTCTGCAAACCTGGCAGCAAAGTGGGTAATCAGGGGGCGGATTTTATACAGCCTGTCAAACTGGGGATGCTCCCTAGGGTGGCACAGGGTGTTGTCGCTGAAGTGCATGAAATGTAGAATCATTTCATACCTCTTCCTCAACATACATTGGGAGAAAATGGGGGTAGAGCAGATGGGGTTACTGCTCCAGTAGGAGCGGATGGAGTTTTCTTTTTTATTATGCCCATCAGCATAGTCAATGTCCAGAATTTTTTAAATTTTGGCACATCTATGGGGGCCCATTGCTGCTTTGCCAAAATAGAGTCAGGCTTTGCATCATGGAACTGATGGGTATATAAATTAGTTTGGGCGACAATGTTCCCCAATACATCATCGCCCAGAAAAACCTCTATAAACTGTGAAGGGTGGGATATCGGGCCTCTGTGAAGGGTGGGTAATGCCTCTGGTGATGAGGCATTACCCACCCTTCAGCAGCAATGGCAGTTGGAGCAACACGTCTTCTGCTGGCAAGGGGGCTAGCAGCCACAGATACATCACTATCAGTTGAGACTGTATCTAATAATTGTCAAAATTGGGTTCTGAGTCCGATATAGAGACGTCTGACTCTGACGCAAGGATGGCATATGCCTCCTCAGCTTTATATGTCCTCTGTGACATGATTTATTTTTCTCTGTCACAGAGAAAAAAAATACTAAAAAAAAATCAACACAAAATTTAAATTTAAATTAACTAAATGGCTCTGAAAAGAGCTTTTGGGTCTCACAAAATAATTTGTAAAAAAAATTAACCCCTAAAGAAATGCACAGAGCAAAAAAGTGTTTTTGTGCAAGAGCCAGTGATTTATAGTGAACTCTCAATGACCAAGTAGGAAAGCTGACTCAGCCATCGCGAAACCCAAGCCACCGAAAGGCGTTGTAAGCCTGCTAACACACCTTCAAAGTGCAATATCCGTATCCCAGGCGAGTAGCCCAAACCAGCCAACCTTAGGCCTCATACTTCGATAGGATCCGAGCCCAGAGTCCATAGCAATAGGTCAAGTGACAGTCAGAATCCGACAGGATTAATCAGCACCACAAGGGTGACATGAACCCAGGTAACAGCCGAAAAGCGTCCGAACAGTACCAACCTGGTATAAGGACACTCCAGAACTACTAAGGTCCAAGAAAATTCGACCCGAAGGATCGATAAATGAACTAGAAAACATAATTATACTATTCAAAAAGTGCCCAACTTCCAAGGAAGTGCCCACGTTACCACAAAATTACAAGCATCAGTTCCAGAGAAGGACATTCTCAAAAACGAAAATCTAACAGACATGAGCTTAAGAAAAAGACGCCCCATTCACCCAAGCTCAGAACTAGAACCGAAACATAAAAGATAAATAAAAGCAGAGACGTTAAGGAGATTGGCTTCATTCCTAAACGTCATATCCAATTTGCCATCCAGCATCTAAGGCCTCGGATCCCTCGGCCCACTAGGACTAGGATCCTCCAACATTGCCAAAAATGCCTTAAAATAACACGAAGACGTGCCAGCCTATAACGAAAGGCAAAATCATCCCTCGCCGGATCAACGAAAGACCCTGGCCCCAAGGTTGGGGCCCCTGAAGCCTCAGAGGCCAACGCTTCCCCAGAAGGCAGAGCTGAATCAGGCGATCCCACGCCCGACGGGCCCTGGTTAACAGGACACGGACAATATCTTAGAAATATTTCACTTGGGAGATAATAATGAGCCAGTGCCATAGAAATGGCCATGCGGAACCGTGCCGTAACTTCTGGAGAAAACAAGCCACCCTCCGGAGTAGCGGTAAAGGCCATAGGGACACCTGCTTGCGTAGCCGAGGAAGGGTCTGGGGCACGCGCCTCACGGGACATTGAAACCTCGGAGGCAGATGGCTCAACGCACTCTAAACTCCCTGATTCGGTGGAAGAGAGTACTCTAGAACGGCAATCAGAACATAACTTATGGGCAGTGATAACCCAGGCCATTTCATATTCATCACAAGACACATTCTCCGTATCATAGCCATCCGTGTCCAACATATCAGAATCCTCCATAATCTTAGGATTACAAAATTGACAAAAACTAACTGGCACCCTTTTAACACCCCCAATGGCTGGGGCACTCACCACTTCCTGTGAACCAGACAACCCATGAGCTAGACTCTCTCTGTCACACACAGTCAGCATACGGAAGTGAGAAACAACATAACCGCACCCATAATGAGATGCACCGTGCCAGTCACTGAAAAGGGCACACAATCTCGAGAGAATGCGTCAGTAAAATAAGACCATTATGTTCCATAAAAGCTGTGAAGCTAGGTATTGCTACACATTTGCAGATAAAACCATATAACAAACATAATTAAAGTCCCCCCTGTTCAATAACCCCCCTCAGGAGATATTAACCCATGATTCCTTATTAAGATAACTGGAGTCCCACTGGGACCCTTCCCTTGGTTCGTTAACATAACATTCACATATTGAAATAAAACGATCTTACCGGAATCTACGCCGTGGAACAGCAACACAGCCCTTCAAGTGTGACAGATAGTATAGTAGCCTTGCTTCTGACATGGACTTGAGTGAATAAAGGTAGGCAGCGAAACTCGTCAACGCTGATTACCAAGGAGCTGTTAATATGAGTCGGGATGGGTTCATAGGAAAACTCTCCCTGCAGCTCCGGATTCTAACTTTCATCCATGCTCTCATTGAGGCAGATAGGATTACTTAAAACCCAAGTCCCACTGCGAAGAGCATTACCCTCCATAAGAGACTATCTCGAACTTCTGACACTTCTCTGCCAACCTTCTGTGACAAAAAGCAAAGAATGACTGGGGGGTGAGGGAAGTTGGGGAGGTATTTAAGCCTTTGGCTGGAGTGTCTTTGCCTCCTCCTGGTAGCCAGGTTCTGTATTTCCCAAAAGTAATGAATGCAGCTGTGGAGTCTTCCCTTTTAAGACGAAAACTAGCTAAATGGCTCTGAAAAGGGCCTTTGGGTCTCACAAAAATTTACTTTAAAAAAATTAACCCCTAAAACAATGCACAGAGCAAAAAAGTGTTTTTGTGCAACAGCCAGTGATTTGTAGTGATCACTGGCAAGCTAGGGGCCAATGGCTCTGAAAAGAACCTTTGGGTCTCAAAATTTTTACATTTTTAAACTAATATAACTAACTAAATCTCTTTCTCTCTCCTAAACACAGATCTCTCTCCCACAAAAACGCAAGTGAGGAGAGGGAGAGAGATCCACACTCGTCAGTGTCAATATTTACTAATATTGACATGATCAGACAAATGGCATTTTTTATTATTATAAATATAATTATAGGGGCCAGCTCAGATTGGATGACCCCAGCCTGCCCCTATGATGAGACAGTACATACAAACTTGTCCACAGCACTGTTATTCTTTAATCTAAACAGTGCTGTGGACAAGTTTGTATGTACTATTGTGATTGGGGGAGCTTGGCAGAGTCCCTGTCTTCACGGGCACTTTCCTCCTTATGTTGCTGTACTGATACTTCTCTACCTATGATGAGACAGGCTAGGGACACCCCCAGAAGCCCTATGATGCACTGGGCAGCGCCATCTTTGAAGCCACATGGGGAGAGGGGCCATATGGGGCTTTTTTTTTATTAACATTTTTTATATATATTTTTAAATATATTTTACTAGGTGCCTTGACCCACCGAGGCACTCAGCACACTGTCAGAACACCAGAAGCCTGCCCAATGGCTTCTGATGCTCTGCTTGACTGCCGGGCTCCACGTGGAGCGAAACCGGAAGTGATCACTCCATGGGAGCGATCAAAATGGAGCCAGGCAGTCAGGAACAGTATTGCAGAATGCCTCAACATCGAAACGATCTTGATCACTTCCAGCGCTCAGATTACCAGAGGACGTGTCAGCAACGTCCTTGGTCCTTAACTGTATTTTTTTGTAGGACGTGTCTGACATATCCACATAGGGACAAAGTCCTCCTTTTTTTTTACCCACAAAGAAGATACCTGACCCTGCTGGAGAGGTAGAGGGGCTAATAAATCCCTTGGTTTTCTTCATTATATTCTTTCAAATGTTGGCTCACATTCAGCAAAGTAAAGATATGACCATAAGGGATAGAAGCCCCAGGTATCCGCTCAATTGGACAATAACATGGTTGTCTGGGTGGTAATTCTTCTCGAACACATCTTTAACTAAGAAATATCAGCTATCAGTAGCTTGGGAAAGAATTGGTGCAGGATGAACTGGAAAGCAGCTCAGGAGGCAATATAAGGAGGAGAAAGTAACAGAACCGGTAGCCCAGTTGATTACAGGGTTGTGCGTAGGGAGCCATGAGAGACCCAATATCAATTGTAACAGAGGTAAGGGAACCAGGTCCAGGTGTATGGTCTCGATTAATTGAGTGCCAATGCTGGAGGATGATTCGTAGGGCACAGGGCCAGTTTTGGCTTATCATCCACTACAAATAGTAGGAGGGGTGCATCTTGGGTTGCTGTGTTATCTGTATAGATTCAGCAAGGGATTAATCCACAAAATACCCACTGACCCCGGAGTCAATGATGGCTGTTATCCGGTGCAGTTTATCGTCCCACTGGAGAGACAAGGAAAGGAGAAGAGGCTGGAGGAGTAGGTAAAGTATTCAGGTAGAGAAGAAAGAAACTCCATTTCCAGGATGTGATCAGCATTTCCCACAATAAAGACAAATTCCTTGAGTTCTGCGCTCTTCCAAAGCATCAGTAGAAGGAGCCGGAGGGGTTCAGGGAGTGGCACGAGCAGCCGAGGAGTTCAGCGGGTCATCATAAATGGTGTTCATAACTTGGATGAAGGACTCCCAGGTGTCCAGGAGAGGACTGTTGGTATGAAGCAATTGGTGGGCTCAGGTTTTAGGATAACCGGATAACAAGGAAATGGCACTGACTTTGCTAAAATTTGTGGTGTATGTATGTGGTTTTAGAGAAAACATCAGTTCACGATAAATGTACAATACGCAGATTTGAGGCCAGAAAATGTTTCAGGCAAGGAAAAGGTTCTGGGCTGGAGGCCAGCAGGAGAGAAAATGTTGGTACTCGAGGTGAAGATGGCTTCAGCACATTGTAGTATAGCAGCTTGACTGGCTTGAAGTTCCTGCATGGATTGTGCTAAGGATTGCCACTTAGTGGGTAAGGGCTGCAAGCAATTCGGCCGTCCCTGCATGTTCCCTACTGGCTCGGTTATTATGTCACTGACCAGATAGGCCAATCAGGAATTGGAACCCAATAGCAGCAAAACCGCACACCCTTACAAGCATGACCTCTAGGGGGACCTCTAGGTGAAGACAGGATCCTTGAAGGTCTGTGGAGGCATGGGGGATCTATTAATAAAATGAAAAAAAAATTCCAAGCTAAGTGTTCAAGAGAAGCATGCAAATGTGAGGTCAAACAGCCCGCGGTCCGGGCAGGCAAAGGTTCATAAACGGATGAGAGCAGGTATACAGGGCTGGAACAGAAGCAATAGTAGGGTCAGTGTCAGGAACAGGAGCAGAACGCCAGGTAACCTTAGCCAAAGCTTCAGAATAACCGAGCACAGGAATAAGCACGCTCATGGCTTTCATAATGATTTTCTTCCTGGAGGTGAAGTGTCACCTAACTCCATAAATAAAGCCAGGTGTGAAAACACCATCTTAGCACATACTTTAAGCAATTCTGGAGCAACCGTCATCAGTCGCGACTCGCAACATTCAGTTTTGCCACGTCTACTAGTGATACCAAAATGGTACCCGGTGATGCAACAGAAACGTAAGGCCGGAACTCCGGAAGGCCACAGGAGCATGCAGAGGGAGAAGCTGGAAGTGAGGAGCAGGTAAAGGACTTTCCACTAGGCCCCTGTGACAAAGAGTACAAAGTGAAAATTGTATTTGAAGTACATACTCAATGTACCAAACACAAATTGTACTTTGTTTTTATTTCAGTGTCAAATGAGTTTTGTAGTCTCAGATAGTGGGCTTGAGGGGTGTCTTAAATAGGGAGAAAGGAAGAGGAATGAATTAAGATTTAAACCCTCTTTCTACTACTTACACAAATAGCGAGCAGATAATGAAAATTAGCCATATCATACAAAGAAGGGAAAACAAAATGAGCATACTAATTAAAAGGTATATAAACTAAAATATCGTATATTACATATTTATATGTCCGAGCTGCAGGAAGCTCCTACAGGTCCTGAGCTCCAGGCATATGTCTGCATTTGGAACAAGAGCATGATTGATTATCCAGTTCCATATAAAGGCAGATGCCTAGACATTACAGATACGGACACTTTGTGTGTGTCCCCATCTGTAACGATCAATTTCTTGTGCCAGCGGGAGGTGTGGGAGGGAAGGCAGGAGGAGGGTAGGTAGCACAGAGGCGGAGAGGGGGACGCCATAATTAATGATCGCTGGAAGGGGGTAGGTAGGGGGCCCCACAACACTACAGAAATAAAAAAAATATATAATAAAAAATAAAAAATAAACTGGGTACTAGCAGAAAGCTGCCAGTACCTGAGATGGCCATCAGTAGTAATAGAGGGGAGGGTTACAAAGCTGTTTGGAACAGTAGAGGGAGGGTTGAGGAGTGATCACTACACTGTGAGGACAATAATAATAATAATACAAAAATAAAGCCCAAAACTGCATACTGGCAGACCTTCTGCCAGTATCTAAGATGGTGGTGACCAGTGGGGGGTGCGGGAGGGAAGAAAGCTGTTTGAGAGGGATGAGGTGGGGATCAGGGAGTGGGAGTTGTCAGGTGGGAGGGATATTTCTACTCTGCATCAAAAACTAACCTTACAAGCTAATTGATTAACCCCTTCCCTGCCTGGAATTTTACATAAGGTGTGCAGCTGCAATTAGCAGCATTCTAATTGCCAACAAGCAATATCAAAGCCATGCATGTCTGCTATTGCTGAACAAAGGGGATCCCAGAGAAGCTTTTCTAACCATTTGTCATATGACTGCAGTGGTAGTGTGTACATTTCAGTGAGAAACCCAAAGTTTGGGACAAAGTTAACGTTTTTCTTTTATATGATCGTATCTGGCAGTCAAGTAGTGGCATGAAATATACCTGGGACTAGATCAATACCTTGAGTTGTCTACTTAAAAAATATATATATAGTTTTCATAGGTAAATCAAGAAATCAAAAGCTCTATTTCTGTAAAAATTCTAAAAATGTTTCTGTACTTTGGGCACGTTTTTCTCTATAATTCCAGGTAGCGAAAGGGTTAAAGGGACATAAAACCCGATTGTTTTCTATATGAGTCAGACAGAGCATAGAGTTTTAAACAACTTAACAGATTACTTCTGTTATCAATTTTGCTTCATTCTCTGGTATCCTTTATTGAAGGAGCAGTGATGCACTTCTGGGAGCTAGCTGGACACATACTGTATGTAAGCCAATAATAAGAAGCATATATCTGCATGGTTAAGTTGCTTAAAATTGTATGCTCTGTCTGAATCATGAAACAATTTGGCTTTTATGTCCCTTTAAGTTTGCTCTAAGCAACAATGCACTACTGGTCCAGAGCCAATATTGGGTAATGGGTCGTGTGTGGGTATAGCCGCCAATCACCAGCCATGTTCATCTCAGGAGTTGAACAGCACTGACATTCCATAGCTGGGATTAAACACTGAGATGATGAGAAATGAGAATAAGAGGTTGATCAAGAGAAATAAAATCTGCAAATTAGAAAAAACAAATCTTTCCTACCTGTCATGTCTTTAAAGTGGTGTTTCCGTCCATATTCTGTGTCATGGAACTGCCTCAGTATTTCCTGCAGGAAATTCTCCTGAATATCCCAGGCATTCTTTGTCTCTGTCTCTAGAATCTGGAACTGCTTCTGTTGAGACAAGAGTCGCAAAAGTCGCCAGCGTCGTAGCCTGGCTCCCCAGCCCTCCACAGATCTGCCCTTCCTTCGCCTAGTTAAAAGGAGGAGGCTCCCACAGGCCACCAGCACCAGGGTGAGAAAGAGAACTAGGAAATAAATCATCCTAAAACACAAGTACAATAAGCTCTATGAATTAAACAGAACTGATAACTATTCAATAAAATACATTATTTACTATGTAACTCATTTAGGGCCAGATTACGAGTGGAGCACTAACAGTTATGCACGAGCGAAAACATAATTTATACATTTTTTTCCTTTCTTGACACGGTGAGTCCACGGATCATCTTAATTACTGTTGGGAATATCACTCCTGACCAGCAGGAGGAGGCAAAGAGCACCACAGCAAAAGCTGTTAAATAGCACTCCCCCAACCCACAATCCCCAGTCATTTGACCAAAGGGAAAGAAGAAAGAAATAATTTTATCAGGTAAGAATAAATTATGTTTTCTTTCTAATGACACGGTGAGTCCACGGATCATCTTAATTACTGTTGGGAACCAATACCCAAGCTAGAGGACAAGGATGATAAAGGAGGGACAAGACAGTTAACCTAAACAGAAGGCACCACTGCTTGAAGAACCTTTCTCCCAAAAGAAGCCTCTGCTGAAACAAAATTATCAAATTTAGAAAATTTAGAACAAGTATGCAAAGATGACCAAGTCGCAGCCTTGCAAAGCTGATCTACAGAAGCTCCATTTTTGAAAGCCCAAGAAGATGAAATAGCCCTCGTGGAATGAGCCGTGATTCTCTCAGGAAGCTGCTGACCAGCAGTCTCATATGACAAGCGAATAACACTCCTCAACCAACAAGAAAGAGAAGCAGTTGTAGATTTCTTACCCTTACGCTTACCAGAAAAGACAACACATAAAGAAGAAGATTGGCTAAAATCCTTAGTCGACTGCAAATAATATTTCAATGCACAAACCACATCCAGGTTTTGCAACAAAGGCTCCTTATGAGAAGAAAGATTAGGACAAAAAGAAGGAACAACAATCTCTTGATTAATATTCTTATCAGAAACAACCTTGGGAATAAAACCCAAGGCAGTACGCAGAACTACCTTATCACAGTGAAAAATAAGAAAAACAGAATTTATGCTTACCTGATAAATTACTTTCTCTTACGGTGTATCCAGTCCACGGTTTCATCCTTACTTGTGGGATATTCTCAATCCCTACAGGAAGTGGCAAACAGAGCACACAGCAAAGCTGTCCATATAGCTCCCCTCAGGCTCCGCCCCCCCAGTCATTCGACTGACGGTTAGGAGAATAAGGAGAACCATAGGGTGCAGTGGTGACTGTAGTTATTTGTAAAAATTAAATTTGAACCTGACCGAATTATCAGGGCGGGCCGTGAACTGGATACACCGTAAGAGAAAGTAATTTATCAGGTAAGCATAAATTCTGTTTTCTCTTACTTGGTGTATCCAGTCCACGGTTTCATCCTTTACTTGTGGGATACCAATACCAAAGCTTTAGGACACGGATGAAGGGAGGGAACAAGTCAGGTAACCTAAACGGAAGGCACCACTGCTTGCAAAACCTTTCTCCCAAAAATAGCCTCCGAAGAAGCAAAAGTATAGAATTTGTAAAATTTGGCGAATGTATGCAGTGAAGAACAAGTCGCTGCCTTACAAATCTGTTCAACAGAAGCCTCATTCTTGAAAGCCCATGTGGAAGCCACAGCTCTGGTGGAATGAGCTGTAATTCGTTCAGGAGGCTGCTGTCCAGCAGTCTCATAAGCCAATCGGATGATGCTTTTCAGCCAGAAGGAAAGAGAGGTAGCAGTCGCTTTCTGACCTCTCCTCTTACCAGAATAGACAACAAACAAGGATGATGTTTGTCTGAAATCTTTAGTTGCTTTTAAATAGAATTTTAAAGCACGAACCACGTCAAGATTGTGTAAATGTCGTTCCTTCTTATAAACTGGATTAGGACACAGAGAAGGAACAATGATTTCCTGGTTAATATTCTTATTAGAAACCACCTTTGGAAGGAAACCAGGTTTGGTACGCAAAACAACCTTATCTGCATGGAATACCAGATAGGATGAATTATACTGCAAAGCAGACAATTCAGAAACTCTTCGAGCAGAAGAAATGGCTACTAAAAACAAAACTTTCTAAGATAATAACTTAATATCTATGGAATGCAAAGGTTCAAACGGAACCCCTTGAAGAACTGAAAGAACTAAATTTAGACTCCATGGAGGAGCCACAGGCTTATAAACAGGCTTGATTCTAACTAGGGCCTGTGCAAACACCTGAACGTTTGGTACAGCTGCCAGACGCTTATGTAACAGGATAGACAGAGCAGATATCTGTCCCTTTAAGGAACTAGCTGACAGACCTTTCTCCAAACCTTCTTGGAGAAAAGACAATATCCTTGGAATCCTAACCTTACTCCACGAGTAACCCTTGGATTCACACCAACAAAGATATTTCCGCCATATCTTATGGTAAATTTTCCTGGTGACAGGCTTTCTGGCCTGTATCAGAGTATCTATAACTGATTCAGAGAAACCACGCTTAGCTAGGATTAAGCGTTCAATCTCCAAGCAGTCAGTTGCAGAGAAACTAGATTTGGATGCTTGAAAGGACCTTGAATTAGAAGATCCTGCCTTGATGGCAGTTTCCATGGTGGGACCGATGACATGTCCACTAGGTCTGCATACCAAGTCCTGCGTGGCCACGCAGGTGCTATCAAAATTACCGAAGCCTTCTCCTGTTTGATTCTGGCTACTAGCCGAGGGAGAAGAGGAAACGGTGGAAAGACATAAGCTAGACTGAATGACCAAGGCGCTATTAATGCATCTATCAATGCCACCTTGGGATCCCTGGATCTGGATCCGTAAAGGGGAAGTTTGGTGTTCTGACGGGACGCGATCAGATCCAATTCTGGAATGCCCCATAGCTGGGTCAGCTGAGCAAAAACCTCTTGGTGGAGTTCCCACTCCCCCGGATGGAAAGTCTGACAACTTAGAAAATCCGCCTCCCAGTTGTCTACCCCTGGGATGTAAATTGCAGATAGATGGCAGGAGTGATCCTCCGCCCATTTGATGATCTTGGATACTTCCTTCATCGCTAGGCAACTCTTTGTTCCTCCCTGATGATTAATGTACGCTACAGTCGTGATGTTGTTCGACTGAAATCTGATGAATTTGGCCTCCGCTAGCTGAGGCCACGCCTGGAGCGTATTGAATATCGCTCTCAGTTCCAAAATGTTTATCGGGAGAAGAGATTCTTCCTGAGACCATACAGGGAGTGCAGAATTATTAGGCAAGTTGTATTTTTGAGGATTAATTTTATTATTGAACAACAACCATGTTCTCAATGAACCCAAAAAACTCATTAATATCAAAGCTGAATAGTTTTGGAAGTAGTTTTTAGTTTGTTTTTAGTTATAGCTATTTTAGGGGGATATCTGTGTGTGCAGGTGACTATTACTGTGCATAATTATTAGGCAACTTAACAAAAAACAAATATATACCCATTTCAATTATTTATTTTTACCAGTGAAACCAATATAACATCTCAACATTCACAAATATACATTTCTGACATTCAAAAACAAAACAAAAACAAATCAGTGACCAATATAGCCACCTTTCTTTGCAAGGACACTCAAAAGCCTGCCATCCATGGATTCTGTCAGTGTTTTGATCTGTTCACCATCAACATTGCGTGCAGCAGCAACCACAGCCTCCCAGACACTGTTCAGAGAGGTGTACTGTTTTCCCTCCTTGTAAATCTCACATTTGATGATGGACCACAGGTTCTCAATGGGGTTCAGATCAGGTGAACAAGGAGGCCATGTCATTAGATTTTCTTCTTTTATACCCTTTCTTGCCAGCCACGCTGTGGAGTACTTGGACGCGTGTGATGGAGCATTGTCCTGCATGAAAATCATGTTTTTCTTGAAGGATGCAGACTTCTTCCTGTACCACTGCTTGAAGAAGGTGTCTTCCAGAAACTGGCAGTAGGACTGGGAGTTGAGCTTGACTCCATCCTCAACCCGAAAAGGCCCCACAAGCTCATCTTTGATGATACCAGCCCAAACCAGTACTCCACCTCCACCTTGCTGGCGTCTGAGTCGGACTGGAGCTCTCTGCCCTTTACCAATCCAGCCACGGGCCCATCCATCTGGCCCATCAAGGCTCACTCTCATTTCATCAGTCCATAAAACCTTAGAAAAATCAGTCTTGAGATATTTCTTGGCCCAGTCTTGACGTTTCAGCTTGTGTGTCTTGTTCAGTGGTGGTCGTCTTTCAGCCTTTCTTACCTTGGCCATGTCTCTGAGTATTGCACACCTTGTGCTTTTGGGCACTCCAGTGATGTTGCAGCTCTGAAATATGGCCAAACTGGTGGCAAGTGGCAAGTGGCATCTTGGCAGCTGCACGCTTGACTTTTCTCAGTTCCTGGGCAGTTATTTTGCGCCTTGGTTTTTCCACATGCTTCTTGCGACCCTGTTGACTATTTTGAATGAAACGCTTGATTGTTTGATGATCACGCTTCAGAAGCTTTGCAATTTTAAGAGTGCTGCATCCCTCTGCAAGATATCTCACTATTTTTGACTTTTCTGAGCCTGTCAAGTCCTTCTTTTGACCCATTTTGCCAAAGGAAAGGAAGTTGCCTAATAATTATGCACACCTGATATAGGGTGTTGATGTCATTAGACCACACCCCTTCTCATTACAGAGATGCACATCACCTAATATGCTCAATTGGTAGTAGGCTTTCGAGCCTATACAGCTTGGAGTAAGACAACATGCATAAAGAGGATGATGTGGTCAAATTACTCATTTGCCTAATAATTCTGCACTCCCTGTAGACCCTGAGCTTTCAGGGAGTCCCAGACCGCACCCCAGCCTAACAGACTGGCATCGGTCGTGACAATGATCCACTCCGGTCTGCGGAAACTCATTCCCTGAGACAGGTGATCCTGAGACAACCACCAGAGAAGAGAGTCTCTGGTTTTCTGGTCCATTTGTATTTGAGGAGACAAATCTGCATAATCCCCATTCCACTGTTTGAGCATGCACAGTTGCAGTGGTCTGAGATGAATTCGGGCAAAAGGGACTACGTCCATTGCCGCAACCATTAAACCGATTACCTCCATGCACTGAGCCACAGAAGGCCGAGGAATGGAATGAAGAACTCGGCAAGTATTCAACAGTTTTGACTTCCTGACCTCTGTCAGAAAATTTTTCATTTCTACCGAGTATATTAGTGTTCCCAGGAAGGGAACCCTTATGAGCGGGGACAGAGAACTCTTTTCTACGTTCACTTTCCACCCGTGAGACCTTAGAAAGGCCAGGACAATGTCCGTATGAGCCTTGGCTCTGTGAAAAGACGATGCCTGTATTAAGATGTCGTCTAGGTAAGGTGCTACTGCAATGCCCGCGGTCTTAGTACCGCCAGAAGGGACCCTAACACCTTTGTGAAAATTCTGGGAGCGGTGGCGAACCCGAAAGGAAGAGCCACGAACTGGTAATGTTTGTCCAGAAAGGCGAACCTTAGGAACTGATGGTGATCTTTGTGGATAGGAATATGTAGGTACGCATCCTTTAGATCCACGGTAGTCATATATTGACCTTCCTGGATCATCGGCAAGATTTTCCGAATGGTTTCCATCTTGAAAGACGGAACTCTGAGGAATATGTTTAGAATTTTTAGATCCAGGATTGGCCTGAAAGTTCCTTCCTTTTTGGGAACTACAAACAGGTTTGAGTAAAAGCCCAGTCCTTGTTCTGCAATTGGAACTGGGTGAATCACTCCCATTTTTAGAAGATCTTCTACACAGCGTGGAACCTTCCCCTTGGGGGAGAATCCTTGAATTCTAGAAGAGCAACTATTTCTAAAGCCCAGGGATCTGGAACATCTCTTGCCCAAGCCTGAGCAAAGAGAGAAAGTTTGCCCCCTACTAGATCCGGTCCCGGATCGGGGGCTACCCCTTCATGCTGTCTTGGTAGCAGGAGCAGGCTTCTTGGCCTGTTTACCCTTATTCCAGCCCTGCAAGGGTTTCCAGATTGCTTTGGGCTGTGAAGCGTTATCTTGCTTTGTGGCAGCAGAGGTTGCAGCAGGTCCGCTCCTGAAGTTGCGAAAGGAGCAAAAATTAGCCTTGTTTTTGGCCTTAAACGGCCTATCTTGTGGAAGGGCATGGCCCTTTCCCCCAGTGATATCCGAAATAATTTCTTTCAGCTCTGGGCCGAATAGGGTCTTCCCCTTGAAAGGAATATTTAACAGTTTCGTTTTGGACGACACATCCGCCGACCACGATTTGAGCCAAAGCGCTCTTCGCGCCATGATGGCAAAACCTGAGTTTTTCGCCGCTAACTTAGCTAGTTGGAAAGCGGCATCAGTGATAAAAGAATTAGCCAGCTTTAAAGCATGAATTCTATCCATGACCTCGTTGTATGAAGTCTCCCTCTGGAGCGACTCCTCCAGAGCCTCAAACCAAAATGCCGCTGCAGTAGTTACCGGAATAATGCAGGCAATTGGCTGAAGCAGAAAACCTTGCTGAACAAAAATTTTCTTCAGCAATCCTTCCAACTTTTTATCCATAGGATCTTTGAAAGCACAACTGTCCTCTATTGGTATAGTTGTACGCTTAGCAAGTGTTGAAACACCTCTACCTTAGGGACCGTCTGCCACGCGTCCCGCCTGGTGTCATTTATGGGGAACATTTTCTTAAAGATAGGGGGGGGCAAAGGGTACACCTGGTCTCTCCCACTCCCTAGTCACAATATCCGCCACCCTCTTTGGGATCGGAAATGCCTCAGTGTATACAGGGACCTCTAAAAACCTGTCCATTTTACACAATTTTTCGGGACCACCATGGGGTCACAATCATCCAGCGTAGCTAAAACCTCCTTAAGCAGGACGCGGAGGTGTTCCAGCTTAAATTTAAACGCTAAGGAATATGACTCTACCCGCTGAGAAACTTTTCCTGTGTCGGAAATTTCTCCTTCAGACAGACCGTCCCTCACTGCTAATTCTGAGTGTTGTGAGGGTACTACAGATAACTCATCCAAAGCTTCTGATTGCTCATCCTCTGTATTTAAAACTGAGCTATCGCGCTTTTTTGGAAAAACGGGCAGTTTCGATAAAAATGCTGCAAGAGAATTATACATTACTGCTGCTAATTGTTGTAAGGTAATAGGGGCCAATGCGCTAGAGGTACTAGGCATCGCTTGCGCGGGCGTAACTGGTGTCGACACATGGAGAGAGGAAGAAGGACTATCCTCATTACCCTCCGTTAAAGAATCATCTTGGGCTACATTTTTAAGTGTCACTGCATGGTCTTTAAAATGCTTAGATGTTTTAGCACACTTTAAACACAAATGCAATGGGGGTACCGCCATGGCTTTTAAACATAAAGAACAAGGTCTATCTGAAGACTCAGACATGTTTGACAGACTTAGATAGCACTACAATACAGTAAAATTCACTTTTTGAAAAAAAAAAAGTTACTGTGCCTTTAAATAATAAAAAGCACCCACTTTTTTACCAAATCACCAAAAAACATTTGATCTTTATGAAATTTTCACCACATGATCAAGTTAATTAACCCTTATTGCCAAAACCGGAGCCAATTGAAGTAAACTACCGGTTTAACACACTACAGCACGGTGCCACAGTCTTTGCTGTGGCCCTACCTTCCTTTTGGGTTATTTGTAGAAGAATATAAGCCTCCCTGAAGTCCTCCTGCACTCTCAGGACTCTACAAGCGAAGCTGCATGAAGATGCCTTGCAAAACAACTGTGCAACTGAGGCGCGAAAATGAGGCCCCCTCCCTCTACATTCCGGAGTTATGGGGCCTTCCTGAATCAGAATAGGTGTCTTACAATATGCCAGGCGTAATAAAAACCCCAAAAGTGTTCTCAACGTCTAAAACATTTGAACGAATATAAGATTACCCTAATAAAGTAATCGATTTAGCCCATCACAGTGTATACCAGTATTTTAGCCCTTAACTGAAGCCATCCTTCGATACTGTGTCTCAGAAAATGGCTTACCTTCCCACATGGGGATTTCTATCAGTCTTCTAGCATTACCGGGTCTTGTTAGAAAAAGTGACTGAGCATACCTTAAGCAGCTAAGCCTGCAAACTGTTCCCCCCAACTGAAGTTCTCCGGTACTCAACAGTCCTGTGTGGGAACAGCAGTGGATTTTAGTTACAACATGCTAAAATCTTTTTCCTCTCAGCAGAAATCTTCACCACTTTCTGCCTCAGAGTAAATAGTACAAACCGGCACTATTTTAAAATAACAAACTCTTAATTGAAGAAATAAAAACTACAAATCTAACACCACATACTCTTTACCCTCCCGTGGAGATGCTATTTGTTAGAGCGGCAAAGAGAATGACTGGGGGTTCGGAGCCTGAGGGGAGCTATATGGACAGCTTTGCTGTGTGCTCTCTTTGCCACTTCCTGTAGGGATTGAGAATATCCCACAAGTAAGGATGAAACCGTGGACTGGATACACCAAGTAAGAGAAAGATGATTCATACTGTAAGGCTGAAAGCTCAGAAACCCTTTGAGCCGAAGAAATAGCCACCAGAAACAAAACCTTCCAAGATAACATCTTAATATCCAAAGAATGCATAGGTTCAAACGGAGCCTGTTGAAGGACTCTTAGAACCAAATTAAGACTTCAAGGTGGAGTAGTAGACTTAAACACAGGCCGAATTCTAACCAAGGCCTGACAAAAAGAATGAAAATCTGGCACATTCGTCAGGCGCTTGTGCAATAAAATAGATAAAGCAGAAATTTGACCCTTCAGGGTACTAGCAGATAAACCTTTCTCCAAACCCTCCTAGAGAAAAGACAAAATCCTAGGAATCCTAATTCTACTCCACAAGTAGCCTCTGGATTCATACCAATACAAATATTTACGCCAAATCTTATAATAAATATTCCTAGTCACAGGTTTACGAGCCTGAATCATAGTCTCAATGACCACGCTTAGAAAGAATCAAGCGTTCAATCTCCAAGAAGTCAGATTCAGAGAAACGAGATTTGGATGAAGGAAGGGACCCTGCAGAAGCAGATCCTTCCTTAATGGAAGACGCCAAGGTAGAAGGGAAGACATCTCCACCAGATCTGCAAACTAGATTCTGCGAGGCCACGCCGGAGCAATGAGAATCACCGATGCCCTCTCTTGTTTGACCCGAGCAATGACCCGAGGAAGAAGAGCAAACGGAGGGAACACATATGCCAGACTAAAAGTCCAAGGAACTGCCAGAGCATCTATCAGAACAGCCTGAGCATCCTTTGACCGCAACCCATACCACGGGAGCTTGGCATTCTGATGAGAAGCCATGAGATCCAACTCCGGCTGCCCCCAACTGAGAATCAAGCTGGAAAATACCTCCGGATGAAGATCCCACTCCCCCGGATGAAAAGTCTGTCTGCTCAGAAAATCCGCTTCCCAATTGCACACCCCTGGAATATGGATGACAGACAACAGTTGTGAATCTCCGACACACTGAATAATCTTGGCTACCTCTGTCATGGCCAAGAAACTCCTAGTTCCTCCCTGATGATTGATGTAAGCCACTGACGTTATGTTGTCTGACTGAAACCTGATAAACTGGGTTGAAGCTAGCTAAGGCCAGGCTAGAAGAGCATTGAAAATTGCTCTCAGTCCCAAAATATTTATTGGAAGAACCAACTCATCCCGAGTCTATAGACCCTGAGCCCTTAATGAACCCCAGACAGCACCCCAACCCAACAAACTGGCATCCGTGGTTACAATCACCTAGTCAGGTCTGTGGAAGCAAGTTCCCTGAGAGAGAAGATCCTGAGACAACCACCATGGAAGAGAATCTCTAGACATCTGATCTAGAACAATCTTAGGAGATAGATCTGCATAATCCCAGATCCACTGCCTGAGCAAGCATAACTGCAGAGGTCTGAGATGGAAACTGAGCAAACGGAAAGATGTCCATGACTGAAACCATCAGACCAATAACCTCCATGCACTGAGCCACTGACGGTCGAGGAAGGGACTGAATAGCAAGATACGTATTGAAAATCCTTGACTTTCTTGCTTTTGTCAGAAAAATTTTCATCTCTAGAGAATCTATAATGGTCCCCAAAAATACCACTCTTGTAGGCGGAATTAAGGAACTTTTTCCTAAATTCACCTTCCAACCGTGGGAGTGCAGAAAAGACAACAACAACTCCGTGTGGGAGTTTGCTAGTTGAAAAGATGGAGCCTGAACTAGACTATCGTCCAGATAAGGAGCCACTGCAACACCCTTCATTCGAAGCACCGCCAACAATGCTCCCAAGACCTTTGAAAAAATTCTGGGAGCTGTTGCCAGACCAAAAGGAAGAGCTACAAAATGAAAATGTTTGTCTAGAAATGCAAATCTTAGGAACCTGTGATGATCCCTGTGAATGGGAATATGCAGATACGCATTCTTTAGATCCACTGTGGTCATGAACTAACCTTCCTGAACCAAAGGAAGAATGGAGCGAATAGTTTCCATCTTGAAAGACAGAACCCTGAGAAACTTGTTTACACTCTTGTGATCTAAAATAGGTCTGAAAGTTCCCTCCTTTTTGGGAATGACGAAGAGATTGGAATAAAAACCCAGACCCTGTTCCTGAACCGGAACAGGAACTATCACTCCCATGTCGGAAAGATTCTGAACACAACATAAGAACGCCTCTCCTTTAATCTGATTTACAGATAACGTGGACAGAAGAAACCTGCCTCTGGGAGGAAAATTCTTGAACTTCAGTTTGTAACCCTGGGACACGATATCTACCACCCAGGGATCCTGAACATCTTGAACCCAAGCTTGAGCGAAGAAAAAGAGTCTGCCCCTGCATAAGATCCATTCCCAGATCGAGGGCAGACCCTTCATGCTGATTTTGAGTCAGCAACAGGATTCCTGGACTGCTTCCCCTTATTCCAAGACTGATTTAACTTCCAAGATGGCTTAGGCTATTCCTGCTTGGAGGAAGAAGAGGAAGATTTACCAGAGAAGTTACGAAAGGAACGAAAATTACTCTGCCGACCCTTCTGTTTATTTATTTTATCCTGTGGAAGAGAATGCCCCTTCCCTCCCGTAATATCAAAAATAATCTCAGCCAAACCTGGCCCAAACAAGGTCTTACCCTTGTAAGGAATAGACAAAAGCATAGACATAGAGGACACATCTGCAGACCATGATTTTAACCATAAAGCTCTGTGAGCTAAAATGGCAAAAACCAGAAATTTTAGCTTCCAACTTGATGACCTGTAGAGAAGCAACTGCAATAAAGGAATTAGCCAGCCTCAAAACCGTGATTATATCTTGAGTATCTTGCTGAATAGAGCAGACAATGCATCAAACCAATATGCCGCCGCACTAGTAACCGTAGCAATACATGCAGCCGGTTGTCATTGATACCCCTAGTGAACATAAATCTTTTTAATCAAAGCTTCCAACTTCTTATCCATAGGATATTTAAAGGAACAGCTGTCCTCAATAGGAATAGTGGTCCTCTTGGTCACAGTGGAAACTGCTCCCTCCACCTTAGGAACCATCTGCCAAGATTCCTTAATAGAATTAGCAATAGGAAACATCTTCCTAAAAATTTAAGAAGGGCAAAAAGGAATCCCAGGCTTCTCCCATTCTTGTGCAATAATATCTTAAACACGATCTGGTATAGGAAAAACTTGCACTGAGGAAGGGACATCAAAAAACTTATTAAGTTTACTAGATTTCTTAGGAATAACCACGACTGACGCCTCAGAGTCATCAAAGGTAGCCAAAACCTCCTTGAGTAACAAACGGAGGTGCTCCAGCTTAAACCTAAAGGAAACAACCTCAGGTTCAGAGGAAGGATTTACTATCAGAATCCGAGATCTCACCATGATGCTACTGAAGTATCTTCCTCCTCAGACTCATGAGAAGAAACACTACACACAATTGCAACCGAATCAGAGACCTTATACTTCCTCTTGCGCTTCCCCTGTAACATAGGAAATGCAGACAAAGCTTCAGATACTGCTGAGGATATATGGGTAGCTATATCCTGCAAGGAAAAACCAACCTGAGACGAAACACAGGGCACTGCAGAAGTTTGGGATGTATGAGGAGAAAGCTGCGGATTAGCCTGAACAGGAGACTCCTGAACAACATCAGCCCTAGACAATGAAGGCTCAAAATCAAAAAGTATATCCTTTTGAGGCTCAACATTAGTATTTAAACATAGAGAACAAGCAACAGCTTGCAGGGCCTCTTGGTCCATCTTATTCCAACGGAAAAAACCTTAATCAATAAAAAATTCTAAGTTAAAATAAGAATTTTAATGAAACAAAAAAAACGTTACTGTCCCTTTAAATTTTAAAGACTTTTTTTTTTTTTAAACTAGAAAATCCTTAAATAAACTGCACAATAAATCTTGCAGCAACAATTTTTCACAAAATGAATGCAAAAAGACACAAATGTTATAGTCTGAAATTCAGACAGAAACTTAAATCTAAACAGAGCAACAGCCCCACAAAAAAACAACAGGCAACCTCCACACCTCAGCAAGCTCTGCTGAGATGCCTACCTGACCTCCTTGCTGCCGGAAACAAAATGATCCGGAACCCCATACAGCCGCACCGTAGAGAACGCTGAACTACCTCTATGGAGCTATGCAACAGAGCTGCAAAATCCGGGAACAGGAAACAGCTAAAAGGGCACCAGAAAATGTCCTTGCTATCTCAGATAAGCACGCCTATTGTAGCCATTAATACACAAACAAAAAACATGTACACCAAAGTGAAAACATAATAAACTGAGTCAAACATCCCCAGTGCCTGCAAAACTGCCATACAATAAACCGTTAACCTAGAAGGCTGATTGTATATTTAGGCAGAATTAACTGTCAAAGTGCCAAATTCTCCTAAATCAGAACAGGGAAAGAAATAGGCATTTAACTCAAAAATCTGTCCGGCAGCAGGACAGCTCACTTGGTATAAGAGGGGCTTCCTACCTCACATGGACATGTGGAAAAAAGAAAAGGCTGAGTAAACTTACTCAAACTTTCAACCAAGGGCAGCATGAAATTATTTGGGAGGCCCAGTGGGGATTATACCCCACAAGTTCCCAAATGCTTAAAAACCACCACTTGCTCTACTGAAGAGAATGACTGGGGATTGTGGGTAGGGGGAGTGGTATTTAACAGCTTTTGCTGTGGTGCTGTTTGCCTCCTAGTACTGGTTAGGAGTCATATTCCCAACAGTAATTAAGATGATCCGTGGATTCACCGAGTCATTAGAAAGAAAAGGGGGTTATCTCGAGTGTTTGCGCGCCTCAGGTTTTTCGTACGTATTACAAGTTGAAGGTAAACGCAATCGTTTGATTATAATTGAAGTTAACGCTCGTCATGTTAACTATTTCGCAAAACAAAAAAGTGTCACAAAACATAAAAAATACATTACACTCATAATAACATCTAATAAAAATTATTTTTATTAAATGCTCAAAAAGTTATAAGGGATCAAAGATATGAGGTCTCAGGTGTTAGAAAAAAAGGCAGACAGAGGGCTTTAACATAGAGATACATACATAGCGCTCGAGCAGGAACGTTAAATAACGATCCACTTGTAATCTGGCCCATAATCATCACAGTATTCCATATCACCATTTTAATAATTTCTTATATTGTTCTCTGATAGGTCCTCTTTTGCTATATACAAGTGATTGCTTTAACTTCCCCACTATGCTATTCCTATATCTCAGTTTGTTACTCCTTAATTCTTTGCTATAATTCCTCCAATAAAGGAGTTAGGACAAGAAGAAAACAAGTAGAAATCATAAAAGTAAGCGAAAGGTTAAAACCCATGAAATCAGAGCAGGAACGGACTCAGATACAGAGATTCAGTAACAGAGATTAGATACAGAGACTCAGTAACAGATCACACACACAGGCTGCTAGGCCTGCCATGCAAAAAAGGAATATGTGAGTGCTTTATATTGTATTTTTCTGTCTTTAAATTGACAGTAAAGTAAAATTGACTTTACATAACTACTCTATCTACTGAATTTATATCTACTGCATTTAATGGTCCTTAACTAGATCGTTGCTTGTTTTAAATTAGAACGAGTGTCAGGGGGATGTATCTTGCTGCCTCTGATGTGGTGCAGAGGCTAAAGAAGCAGTTTCTCATTCTGATATTTGTGGCTGCAGGCTCACTCAAAGGCTGCAAATGCAGTTTAATAAATGTATTGTGTATTTACACAGTGATTTGGTATCAGTCAGTTGTATCTGTTCCTATTAAACAGACTGTCCCAATTAAAGATAATGCTTTGGGTTATTCAACCTTTGAGGGGCAGACATGAAACACATTTTAAAAGGCCCCCTATAAAGCAGTTCTTATATGGGGAATGGAAGTAATGCATTAAACTTAAAGGGACAGTACACCGTAAAATTGTTTTTCATTTAATGTATTTCCAATTACTTGTTACATCAGCTGCAGAGTATAAAATGTATGAGAAATTGCATTTTCAGGTTTATTTGTGTATATAATTCAGCTGGTTTTTAAACCACAGTCTATTACAATGGGTTGAGCTTGAAGGTAATATCATATCTCATTATGTTACCACTTTGTGTACACACACTAGCTTCCTTATCTTATATTTATCAGCAAACCAAAGCTCAATACTTAGAGAGAACAATGGAAAAACAGAATTTATGCTTACCTGATAAATTACTTTCTCTTGTGGTGTATCCAGTCCACGGATTCATCCTTTACTAGTGGGATATTCTCCTTCCTAACAGGAAGTGGCAAAGAGAGCACACAGCAGAGCTGTCCATACAGCTCCCCCTCTAGCTCCACCCCCAGTCATTCGACCGAAGGTTAGGAAGAAAAAGGAGAAACCATAGGGTGCAGTGGTGACTGTAGTTTAAACAAAAAATCTACCTGACTTAATAGCCAGGGCGGGCCGTGGACTGGATACACCACAAGAGAAAGTAATTTATCAGGTTAACATAAATTCTGTTTTCTCTTGTAAGGTGTATCCAGTCCACGGATTCATCCTTTACTTGTGGGATACCAATACCAAAGCTTTAGGACACGGATGAAGGGAGGGAACAAGACAGGTACCTTAAACCGAAGGCACCACTGCTTGTAAAACCTTTCTCCCAAAAATAGCCTCCGAAGAAGCAAAAGTATCGAATTTGTAAAATTTGGAAATAGTATGCAGCGAAGACCAAGTCGCTGCCTTACAAATCTGTTCAACAGAATCCTCATTTTTAAAAGCTCATGTGGAAGCCACTGCTCTGGTAGAATGAGCAGCAATTGTTTCAGGAGGCTGCTGGCCAGCAGTCTCATAGGCCAAACAGATGATGCTTTTCAGCCAAAAGGAAAGAGAGGTAGCGGTCGCCTTCTGACCTCTCCTCTTACCAGAATAGATAACAAACAAGGAAGATGTTTGTCTGAAATCCTTAGTTGCTTGTAAATAGAACTTTAAAGCACGAACCACATCAAGATTGTGTAACAGACGTTCCTTCTTCGAAGAAGGATTAGGACAAAGAGAAGGAACAACAATTTCCTGGTTAATATTCTTATTAGACACAACCTTAGGAAGAAAACCTGGTTTGGTACGCAAAACTACCTTATCTGCATGGAACACCAAGGCCTAGATTTAGAGTTGGGCGGTAGCCGTGAAAACCAGCGTTAGAGGCTCCTAACGCTGGTTTTTACCGCCCTCTGGTATTTGGAGCCAGTCATTAAAGGGTCTAACGCTCACTTTCCAGCCGCGACTTTCCCATACCGCAGATCCCCTTACGTCAATTGCGTATCCTATCTTTTCAATGGGATCTTTCTAACGCCGGTATTTAGAGTCGTGTCTGAAGTGAGCGTTAGAAATCTAACGACAAAACTCCAGCCGCAGACAAAAGTCAGTAGTTAAGAGCTTTCTGGGCTAACGCCGGTTTATAAAGCTCTTAACTACTGTGCTCTAAAATACACTAACACCCATAAACTACCTATGTACCCCTAAACCGAGGTCCCCCCACATCGCCGCCACTCTATTAAAATTTTTTAACCCCTAATCTGCCGACCGCACGCCGCTGGCACCTACATTATCCCTATGAACCCCTAATCTGCTGCCCCTAACACCGCCGACCCCTATATTATATTTATTAACCCCTAATCTGCCCCCCTCACCGTCGCCTCCACCTGCCTACACTTATTAACCCCTAATCTGCCGAGCGGACCGCACCGCTACTATAATAAAGTTATTAACCCCTAATCCGCCTCACTCCCGCCTCAATAACCCTATAATAAATAGTATTAACCCCTAATCTGCCCTCCCTAACATCGCCGACACCTAACTTCAATTATTAACCCCTAATCTGCCGACCGAATCTCGCCTCTACTGTAATAAATGGATTAACCCCTAAAGCTAAGTCTAACCCTAACACTAACACCCCCCTAAATTAAATATAATTTAAATCTAACTAAATAAATTAACTCTTATTAAATAAATTATTCCTATTTAAAGCTAAATACTTACCTGTAAAATAAACCCTAATATAGCTACAATATAAATTATAATTATATTATAGCTATTTTAGGATTTATATTTATTTTACAGGCAACTTTGTAATTATTTTAACCAGCTACAATAGCTATTAAATAGTTAATAACTATTTAATAGTTACCTAGTTAAAATAATTACAAAATTACCCGTAAAATAAATCCTAACCTAAGTTACAATTAAACCTAACACTACACTATCAATAAATTAATTAAATAAAATACCTACAATTATTTACAATTAAACCTAACACTACACTATCAATAAATTAATTACATAAAATACCTACAAATAAATACAATTAAATAAACTAACTAAAGTACAAAAAATAAAAAAGAACTAAGTTACAAAAAATAAAAAAATATTTACAAACATTAGAAAAAAATTAAAAAATTTTTAAACTAATTACACCTACTCTAAGCCCCCTAATAAAATAACAAAGACCCCCAAAATAAAAAAAATGCCCTACCCTATTCTAAATTACAAAAGTTCAAAGCTCTTTTACCTTACCAGCCCTGAACAGGGCCCTTTGCGGGGCATGCCCCAAAGAATTCAGCTCTTTTGCCTGTAAAAAAAACACATACAATACCCCCCCCAACATTACAACCCACCACCCACATACCCCTAATCTAACCCAAACCCCCCTTAAATAAACCTAACACTAAGCCCCTGAAGATCTTCCTACCTTATCTTCACCTCGCCGGGTATCACACCGATCCGTCCTGGCTCCGATGTCTTGATCCAAGCCCAAGCGGGGGGCTGAAGAGTGACGTCCATCCTCGAGCTGAAGTCTGGATCCAAGCGGCGGCTGAAGAAATCCATCATCGGGCTGAAGTCTGGATCCAAGCGGCGGCTGAAAAAGTCCATCATCGGGATGAAGTCTTCTATGAAGCAGCATCTTCAATCTTCTTTCTTCCGGAGCCATCATCTTCCAGCCGACGCGGAGCCATCCTTCTTCACCGACGGACTAACGACGAATGACGGTTCCTTTAAGGGATGTCATCCAAGATGGCGTCCCTCAAATTCCAATTGGCTGATAGGATTCTATCAGCCAATCGGAATTAAGGTAGGAAAATTCTGATTGGCTGATGGAATCAGCCAATCAGATTCAAGTTCAATCCGATTGGCTGATCCAATCAGCCAATCAGATTGAGCTTGCATTCTATTGGCTGTTCCGATCAGCCAATAGAATGCAAGCTCAATCTGATTGGCTGATTGGATCAGCCAATCGGATTGAACTTAAATCTGATTGGCTGATTCCATCAGCCATTCAGAATTTTCCTACCTTAATTCCGATTGGCTGATAGAATCCTATCAGCCAATTGGAATTTGAGGGACGCCATCTTGGATGACATCTCTTAAAGGAACCGTCATTCGTCGTTAGTCCGTCGGTGAAGAAGGATGTGAATTGCTGAGAGGTGGCAAGAGTGATCCTCCGCCCACCTGATTATTTTGGTTACTTCCATCATTGCTAGGGGACTCCTTGTTCCCCCTTGATGGTTGATGTAAGCTACAGTCGTGATGTTGTCCGACTGAAATCTGATGAATTTGGCCGCAGCTAGCTGAGGCCATGCCTGCAGAGCACTGAATATCGCCCTCAGTTCCAGAATGTTTATCGGGAGAAGAGCTTCTTCCCGAGACCATAAGCCCTGAGCTTTCAGGGAGTCCCAGACTGCACCCCAGCCCAACAGACTGGCGTCGGTCGTTACGATGATCCACTCTGGTCTGCGGAAACACATTCCCTGAGACAGGTGATCCTGAGACAACCACCAGAGAAGAGAATCTTTGGTCCCCTGGTCCAACTGTATTTGAGGAGACAAATCTGCATAATCCCCATTCCACTGTTTGAGCATGCATAGTTGCAGTGGTCTGAGGTGTATCCGAGAAAAAGGGACTATGTCCATTGCTGCTACCATTAGTCCGATTGTCTCCATGCACTGAGCTACAGATGGCCGAGGAATGAAATGAAGAGCTCGGCAAGTGGTTAAAGAGTTTTAACTTTCTGACCTCCGTCAGAAATATTTTCATTTCTACCGAGTCTAATAGAGTTCCTAGGAAGGAAACTCTTGTGAGAGGGGAGAGAGAACTCTTTTTGATGTTCACCTTCCACCCGTGAGACCTCAGAAAGGCCAATACAATTTCCGTGTGAAACTTGGCTCTTTGGAAAGTCGACGCCTGAATTAAGATGTCGTCTAGATAAGGTGCCACTGCTATGCCCCGCGGCCTTAGAACCGCCAGGACTTTTGTGAAAATTCTGGGAGCATTGGCCAACCCGAAAGGAAGGGCCACAAACTGATAATGCTTGTCCAGAAAGGCAAACCTGAGAAACTGGTGATGATCTTTGTGGATAGGAATGTGCAGATACGCATCCTTTAGATCCACGGTAGTCATATATTGACCCTCCTGGATCATTGGTAAGATTGTTCGAATGGTCTCCATCTTGAATGATGGGACTCTGAGGAATCTGTTTAGAATTTTTAGATCCAGGATGGGTTTGAAAGTTCCCTCTTTTTTGGGAACCATAAACAGGTTTGAGTAAAAACCCAACCCTTGTTCCTCAATTGGAACTGGGTGGATCACTCCCATTGTATGTAGATCTTCTACACAGCATAAAAACGCCTCTTTCTTTGTCTGATCTGTAGACAGACGAGAAATGTGGAACCTTCCCCTTGGGGGAGAGTCCTTGAATTCTAGAAGATATCCCTGGGATACAACCTCTAATGCCCAAGGATCATGTACATCTCTTGCCCAGGCCTGAGCGAAGAGAGAGAGTCTGCCCCCTACTAGATCCGGTCCCGGATCGGGGGCTACCCCTTCATGCTGTCTTGGTGGCAGCTGCAGGCTTCTTGGCCTGTTTACCCTTGTTCCAGCCCTGTTAAGGTTTCCAGGCTGCCCTGGGTTGTGAAGTGTTACCCTCTTGCTTTGCAGCAGGGGAGGATGAAGCGAGACCGCTCCTGAAATTTCGAAAGGAACGAAAATTATTTTGTTTGTTCTTTGTCTTAAAGGACTTGTCCTGAGGGAGAGCATGGCCTTTTCCCCTAGTGATTTCTGAGATAATCTCTTTCAATTCAGGCCCGAAAAGGGTCTTTCCTTTGAAAGGGATGTTCAGTAGTTTGGATTTTGACGACACATCGCCCGACCAGGACTTTAGCCATAGCGCCCTGCGTGCCAGAATGGCGAAACCTGAATTCTTTGCCGCTAACTTAGCTAGTTGGAAAGCGGCATCTGTGATAAAAGAATTAGCCAGCTTAAGAGCCTTAATTCTGTCCATAATGTCCTCATATGAGGTCTCCGACTGGAGCGCATCTTCCAGCGCCTCGAAACAGAAAGCAGCTGCAGTAGTTACAGGAACAATGCACGCTATAGGTTGGAAAAGAAAACCTTGATGAACAAAAATTTTCTTAAGTAAACCCTCTAATTTTTTATCCACAGGGTCTTTAAAAGCACAACTGTCCTCAATTGGTATGGTTGTGCGTTTAGCAAGTGAAGAAACAGCCCCCTCCACTTTAGGGACCGTCTGCCACAAGTCCCGCGTGGTGTCAGATATGGGGAACATTTTCTTAAAAACAGGCGGGGGAACAAACGGAATACCTGGTCTATCCCACTCCATAGTTACTATGTCCGCAATCCTCTTAGGGACCGGGAACACATCAGTGTAAACAGGAACTTCTAGGTACTTGTCCATTTTACACAATTTTTCTGGAACCACCAAAGGGTCACAGTCATCCAGAGTAACTAATACCTCCCTGAGCAATAAGCGGAGGTGTTCTAGTTAAAATTTAAAAGCCAACGTATCTGAGTCTGTCTGAGGAGCAACCTTTCCCGAATCGGAAATTTCTCCCTCAGACAGCACATCCCTCGCCCCCATTTCAGAGCGTTGTGAGTGTATATCGGATACGGCTACCAAAGCGTCAGAATGCTCATAATCTGTTCTTAAAACAGAGCTATCACGCTTTGCAGGTAACACGGGCAGCTTAGATAAAAATACTGAGAGGGTATTATCCATAACTGCCACCAAGTCTTGTAAGGTAAAAGAGTTAGACGCGCTAGAGGTGCTAGGCGTCGCTTGAGCGGGCATAACTGGTTGTGACACTTGGGGAGAGGTCAACGGGCTAACCTCATTACCTTCTGTCTGAGAATCATCTTGGGCCACATTTTTAAGTGCAACAATATGGTCTTTAAAGTGTATAGACATATCAGTACAAGTGGGACACATTCTGAGAGGGGGTTCCACCATGGCTTCTAAACACATTGAACAAGGATTTTCCTTGGTCTCAGACATGTTTAACAGACTAGTAGTAAAGACAAACAGGCTTAGAAATCACTTTAATCAAGCAAAAACACGCTTTGCAAAAAAACGTTACTGTGCCTTTAAGAAATAAAAAAGGCACACGATTTTCCAAAACAGTGAAAATGCACCAAACTTTTTGAAATTTTCACAGTATGTACCTAAAGCATTGGTAAGATTGCACAACTAGCAATAAAAACGATTAACCCCTTAATGCCCAAACCGGATCAATAGTAAGCTAACAGACCGGTTAAAACAACTTTAGCACCTTGCCACAGCTCTGCTGTGGCCCTACCTTCCCTTAGGAGTCAGATTTATGGGGAAAAAGCTTCTTATGGGTCCTCAAACTGTAGCAGGAGCCTCCATGTGAAAACAGCCTGAAGATCTAGTCAATTTAACTGCGCATCTGAGGCGCGAAATTAGGCCCCACCCACCTTACTCCGGTGCTGTGAGGCCTAAAGAAACACTCCCAAGAGTTATAATATTAGCCATGTGGGTAACAACCCCTGAAAAAAACCCAAAGGGACCTTCAAAGTGTCTCAAAAAACGATATTTATTAGTAAAAATCATTTGCCATAAAAAAGTGTCAACTCGCCATAAAATAGTGTCAACCAGCATAAAAGTTTAACACAGCAAAGTGTAAAATAATGCATTTAGGGAAGAAAAATCCAAATGTTAATTACAGACTCAATGACACTTTACTGACTGTTACAGACGAGGAACAGGACTTGGGAATTATTATTTCAGATGATTTAAAACTTAGTAAACAATGTAGTAATGCAGCGAGTAAGGCTAGCAGAATGCTTGGATGTATTGGTAGAGGTATTTGCAGCAGAAATAGTAAGGTTCTTATGCCAATTTATAGATCATTAGTTAGGCCTCATCTTTAGTATTGTGTGCAGTTCTGGAGGCCATATCTTCAGAAGTATATTAACAAACTTGAATCTGTGCAAAGGAGGGCTACCAAAATGGTACATGGTCTAAAAAATAAAACTTACCAGGATAGGCTCAATGACCTAAATATGTATAGCTTAGAGGAGAGAAGGGAAAGAGGTGATATGATAGCAACTTTCAAGTACATTAAAGGGTTTAGTAAAACTGAGGCTGTGGGTATTTTACATAAAATGGAAAATTCAAGAACAAGGGGTCATGAGCTCAAGCTAAAGGGTAGTAGGTTCAGGAGTAATTTGAGGAAGCACTTCTTTACAGAAAGAGTGATTGATTTATGGAATAAACTTCCTCAAGAGGTAATAGCAACAAACACTGTGGGGGACTTTAAAAATGCATGGGACAAGCATAGGGCTATCCTACGAACTAGATAAGTTTATACTGTTAGGTAAGGTCGGGCAGACTTGTTGGGCCTATGGCTCTTATCTGCCATCAATATCTATGTTTCTATGTTAAATTAGCCCTGTTATGTAAGCTTGTAATTCCATATTTAGTCTCTGAATAAAGCTTACCCTTCCCTCATGGGGATCTTATCAGTCCTTTTCTAGCATTATCACAGTCTTGTCTAGAAATAAATGACTGAACATACCTTATTGCAGCCTAACTTGCAAACCGTTCCCCCCAACTGAAGTTTTCTTGTACTCCTCAGTCCTGTGTGGGAACAGCAGTGGATTTTAGTTACAACATGCTAAAATCATCTTCCTCTCTGCAGAAATCTTCATCACTTTTCTGCTGGAGAGTAAATAGTACACACCGGTACCATTTAAAATAACAAACTTTTGCTTGTAGAAACAAAAACTACAAATCTAACACCACATTCACTTTACCCTTCCGAGAGGGACCCTATTGCTTAGAGCCGGCAAAGAGAATGACTGGGGGGTGGAGCTAGAGGGGGAGCTATATGGACAGCTCTGCTGTGTGCTCTCTTTGCCACTTCCTGTTAGGAAGGAGAATATCCCACAAGTAAAGGATGAATCCGTGGACTGGATACACCTTACAAGAGAAATTAATATTGTATTACTTAAAGGAACAGTGTACACCACTTTTCATCTAACTGCACTACTACTGTATAAAGAAGAATATGCACAGATATTGATCTAAAAATCTAGTATAAAACCTTTTTAAAACTTACTTAGAAGCTCCCAGTTTAGCACTGTTGATGAGGTTAGACTGGGACACCCAGTGAAATGGGCTGGGAAAACAAGAAGAGCAGACACCCCCCTCCCTGCACATGAAAAAGACAGATAATGTAAACAGGAGCCGCCAGGAGTCTGTAAATGCATGTATACATCTGACACTGCGGGGCTTGGATAGGAGTCCGCACAATGTTCTTTAAAAATAAGCTAAACTATACATTTTTACAATAAAACTACCAGATGGGCTATATAAATGGATCATCTATATTACAAAACATTTATGCAAAGAAAAATCTAGTGTACAATGCCCCTTCAACTATCCTGCACTGCACTAAGATTGTAATTTATTCTACTGGCTGTATTTACATAGGCTTGTCAATAGCAAAGTATTTCAGTATAGGTGGGGATACCACAGGCTAAATCAGCTATTTTAAATGCTGAAATAGGTGTAAAGTAGCTACTTGTAGACAATTTGATTAACTCCAGCAGATAACATTGATCATTGGGAGCAGTTTAAAGAGGAAAATGTTGGGGTAAACTGTCCCTTTAATACATCACTCCCATGTCTCTTTAAAAAACTGTGATGAGTGCAAACAGTGCTCAGTTGCACCTGGAAAAAAAGTATTAAGGAAACAGCATCCTGTATAATCTCCATGTGTGGAAAGTAAAAATTATAGTCATCTCTTCTGCTAGGGTTGAGTGAAAGCAAAATACTTAGATTGCTTTCATGTGCATCCGTATAATACCTGTATAATCCCACTATGTCTATATAAATCATGTATTAGTTCATTGGAATGTCTGAAACACTGCAAAAGGACATAACTACTTCAGCTTGTAATATTTTGATTTATACTAAATGCTTTCTAAATCTAACCATAAAATTCAGAATCCAGTTAACTCTGACAAGAAGCTGTGACAAATGTATTGTATTGAAAGCAACTGCAGGAATACCCTTTCAAAAGGGCTGGACTCCCCCATGTGAGCTTGATTTCTGCTGCTTGTTACCTATACAGCAGAATTGACATTTTCAGTATAGGTGATACTTTCAACAGGAGAAAGCAGATATTTCCATGAGAAAGGTGAATTATCTATGGGTAAACAATTTAATACACTCCACCATGTAAAATGGATGTTAGGTAAACACTAAAGGGAATACATCTTTACAGCACAATTTCACTTTAACATTGATAGTGCCCAACTCCACCCCTAAGCACTGCAAGCAAGCAACCAGGGGCGTATTATTGCATAGGCCGACAAGGCCCATGCCTAGGTCGGCAGATTTTGGGGGGCGGCACTTGCCCTGGCCGCTGCACTGAATAAGAGTGTGTGTGTGGCTTTAAAAAAATATTTTTTAACTTTGACAGTCTTTGTTCAGTGACATGCCGCACGCACATGGAGGAAGTCACGCAGGAGCGCCACGTGATCTCCCAGGCGGCAACGGGGGTTAGCCCGCGTGAGACAGAGAAGAAGTGAGTCACAGACCAGTCAGTGTGACAGTTACAGCTGGGAGACTCACTGATGATCGGTGGAGCTGCGGAGCCTGAGGACTGGAATGGAGTGGAGCAGGCTGACTTAAAGGGACATAATACTCATATGCTAAATCACTTGAAAATTATGCATTATAACTGTAAAAAGCTGACAGGAAAATATCACCTGAGCATCTCTATGTAAAAAAGGAAGATAATTTACCTCACAATTTCCTCAGCTCAGCAGGATAAGTTCTGTGTAAAAAGTTATACTCAGCTGCAGCACAGCTGCAGGTAAAAAAAAAAATAAAGAAATGAACAGTAGCCAATCGGCATCAACAGTGCTGAGGTCATGAACTCTTTTACTGTGATCTCATGAGATTTCACTTAACTCTCATGAGATTTCATTGTAAACTTCCTTACACTGAATAGGGAAATAAGATAAGAGTGCACAAGGCTCAATCCTTCGGCTGTCCAGGGACAGACATACTGATATGCTGCTTAGAAGTCCTTTACAATGGGATGTGGCTACTGAGAAACTTTTGAGTTAAAATATCTTTCTTTTTTACATAGAGATGTTCAGGTGATATTTTCTAGCCAGCTTTTTACAGCTATACTGCATCACTTTCAAGTGTTTAAACATTTGGGTATTATGGCCCTTTAACACAGGTAGGGCACGCCACAGCCAGCCACTGAAATATCGCTGAGTCAGACTCAGTGTACTGAGTAACCTTAGCTGTGTACAGTGCTTGGCTTAATCTAATGCTGCCATCTTCCTCTGCTATTTTATTGCCTATACACACACAGTGTAGGCAACTAGGCAATAAAAAGCGGAGTCGTTTGTAATCCGGTACTATAATGGACTGACCAATAAACTCACAGGCTTGCTGTATTGATTATCTGTTAAAGTAACATTGTCTGTTTAAGTATAATAGCTAATCAAGCTATTTTATAAATTATTTGCTTTGCAAGGGTTGCATTTTTAATTTAAAAAAAGGAAATAACTAAACTTTATTTCTAGCATTCCATTTTTTATTTTTTTTCTGTCTGTGTGGGTAATTAGGGGTGGGATTATTTTCACCTGTGTGTGCCTTGCAAGCCTATAAATTTAGCATATTTACTCTGTGAGCTTGCTCTTTCAGGCTTGCTGTATTGATTATCTGTTAAAGTAACATTGTCTGTTTAAGTATAATAGCTAACCAAGCTATTTTATAAATTATTTGCTTTGCAAGGGTTGCATTTTTAATTTAAAAAAAGGAAATAACTAAATAACTTTATTTCTAGCATTCCATTTTTTTTTTTTTTCTGTCTGTGTGGGTAATTAGGGGTGGGATTATTTTCACCTGTGTGTGCCTTGCAAGCCTATAAATTTAGCATATTTACTCTGTGAGCTTGCTGTATTGATTATCTGTTAAAGTAACATTGTCTGTTTAAGTATAATAGCTAACCAAGCTATTTTATAAATTATTTGCTTTGCAAGGGTTGCATTTTTAATTTAAAAAAAGGAAATAACTAAATAACTTTATTTCTAGCATTCCATTTATTTTATTTTTTTCTGTCTGTGTGGGTAATTAGGGGTGGGATTATTTTCACCTGTGTGTGCCTTGCAAGCCTATAAATTTAGCATATTTACTCTGTGAGCTTGCTCTTTCAGGCTTGCTGTATTGATTATCTGTTAAAGTAACATTGTCTGTTTAAGTATAATAGTTAGCTAACCAAGCTATTTTATAAATTATTTGCTTTGCAAGGGTTGCATTTTTAATTTAAAAAAAGGAAATAACTAAATAACTTTATTTCTAGCATTCCATTTTTTATTTTTTTTCTGTCTGTGTGGGTAATTAGGGGTGGGATTATTTTCACCTGTGTGTGCCTTGCAAGCCTATAAATTTAGCATATTTACTCTGTGAGCTTGCTCTTTCAGGCTTGCTGTATTGATTATCTGTTAAAGTAACATTGTCTGTTTAAGTATAATAGCTAACCAAGCTATTTTATAAATTATTTGCTTTGCAAGGGTTGCATTTTTAATTTAAAAAAAGGAAATAACTAAATAACTTTATTTCTAGCATTCCATTTTTTTTTTTCTGTCTGTGTGGGTAATTAGGGGTGGGATTATTTTCACCTGTGTGTGCCTTGCAAGCCTATAAATTTAGCATATTTACTCTGTGAGCTTGCTGTATTGATTATCTGTTAAAGTAACATTGTCTGTTTAAGTATAATAGCTAACCAAGCTATTTTATAAATTATTTGCTTTGCAAGGGTTGCATTTTTAATTTAAAAAAAGGAAATAACTAAATAACTTTATTTCTAGCATTCCATTTATTTTATTTTTTTCTGTCTGTGTGGGTAATTAGGGGTGGGATTATTTTCACCTGTGTGTGCCTTGCAAGCCTATAAATTTAGCATATTTACTCTGTGAGCTTGCTCTTTCAGGCTTGCTGTATTGATTATCTGTTAAAGTAACATTGTCTGTTTAAGTATAATAGTTAGCTAACCAAGCTATTTTATAAATTATTTGCTTTGCAAGCTTGCTGTATTGATTATCTGTTAAAGTAACATTGTCTGTTTAAGTATAATAGCTAACCAAGCTATTTTATAAATTATTTGCTTTGCAAGGGTTGCATTTTTAATTTAAAAAAAGGAAATAACTAAATAACTTTATTTCTAGCATTCCATTTATTTTATTTTTTTCTGTCTGTGTGGGTAATTAGGGGTGGGATTATTTTCACCTGTGTGTGCCTTGCAAGCCTATAAATTTAGCATATTTACTCTGTGAGCTTGCTCTTTCAGGCTTGCTGTATTGATTATCTGTTAAAGTAACATTGTCTGTTTAAGTATAATAGTTAGCTAACCAAGCTATTTTATAAATTATTTGCTTTGCAAGGGTTGCATTTTTAATTTAAAAAAAGGAAATAACTAAATAACTTTATTTCTAGCATTCCATTTATTTTATTTTTTTCTGTCTGTGTGGGTAATTAGGGGTGGGATTATTTTCACCTGTGTGTGCCTTGCAAGCCTATAAATTTAGCATATTTACTCTGTGAGCTTGCTCTTTCAGGCTTGCTGTATTGATTATCTGTTAAAGTAACATTGTCTGTTTAAGTATAATAGTTAGCTAACCAAGCTATTTTATAAATTATTTGCTTTGCAAGGGTTGCATTTTTAATTTAAAAAAAGGAAATAACTAAATAACTTTATTTCTAGCATTCCATTTATTGTATTTTTTTCTGTCTGTGTGGGTAATTAGGGGTGGGATTATTTTCACCTGTGTGTGCCTTGCAAGCCTATAAATTTAGCATATTTACTCTGTGAGCTTGCTCTTTCAGGCTTGCTGTATTGATTATCTGTTAAAGTAACATTGTCTGTTTAAGTATAATAGTTAGCTAACCAAGCTATTTTATAAATTATTTGCTTTGCAAGGGTTGCATTTTTAATTTAAAAAAAGGAAATAACTAAATAACTATTTCTAGCATTCCATTTATTGTATTTTTTTCTGTCTGTGTGGGTAATTAGGGGTGGGATTATTTTCACCTGTGTGTGCCTTGCAAGCCTATAAATTTAGCATATTTACTCTGTGAGCTTGCTCTTTCAGGCTTGCTGTATTGATTATCTGTTAAAGTAACATTGTCTGTTTAAGTATAATAGTTAGCTAACGAAGGTAGTTAGGCAAACAAGGTTTTGGAGTAACCAAGGGGAAATATATTTATTTTATACTTTTAAGTTAAACCTTTTATTAAGAATGTGTGAGAATCTCATTCAGTGTACAGCTTGCCACATGTTTGCATCACTGGAGCAGCCGCTTCTGGGATTATATGTTTGTGGCAAGTGCGAGCATATTGTCTCTTTAGAAACTCGTATTGGGGATCTGGAGGAACGAATTGCAACACTACATGAAATTCAGACACTTGAAAGGGAAATGGATAGGACTGAGCTGGTTGTTAATGGTTCCAGCAGTGGGAATGGGGAGGATTCAGATGAGGAGACTCCAGGATGTAGCTGGGTCACAGTAAGAGGGCGAAGTAAGCGGAAGAGACAGGCCAGTTCTGAGCTGGTACACCCCAATAGATTTGCAAGATTAAGTGAAGATGTTGGGGATATCAGTTCAGGGGTGGCAGTGTCAGAGAGGGCCGTGTTGCCTAGTATAGTGAACAGTCCTTTAGCTGTGGAAGAGGGGCATACTATGGTGGGCAGTCCTTCAGTCATGGAAGAGGGGCATACAAGTCAGGGCCAGAGGCAGATGTTGGTGGTAGGAGACTCTATTATAAGGAAGGTTGATAGGGTAATTTGTCATCCAGACCCTTTACATAGAACAGTTTGCTGTCTTCCAGGGGCTCGTGTTAGGCATATTGTGGAGCGTATTGATAGATTGTTAGAGGGATGTGGGTCTGATCCTGCAGTCATGGTGCATATTGGTACTAATGAAGGAATCAGTGGGAGATGGAGAGTCCTAAAAAATGACTTCAGGGAGTTAGGTATCAAGCTTAAAGCAAGGACCTCCAAAGTAATATTTTCTGAGATATTACCAGTGCCGTGTGTTAACTCAGTAAGGCAGAAGGAGCTAAGGTCTGTTAATTCATGGCTAAAAACATGGTGTAAAAATGAGGGGTTTGACTTTTTAGAACACTGGGCTGATTTTTCACTAGGGTACAATTTGTACAGTAAGGATGGATTGCACCTGAATGACATGGGTGCAGGTGTGTTGGGGGAAAGGATGGTAGCACGTTTAGAGAACCTTTTAAACTAGGCAAAGGGGGGGAGGGTCAATTAGAACAAAATAGAACAGAGAGATCAGTCTCTGAATATGTCACTCCCTTAATATCTCAAGGAAGGGATGACTTAAGAAATGTCACATTAGAAAGTATAGAGGAAAGTACACCAAGTAGCAGCAGAAAGCACATGAAAATTAAATGTATATCAACAAATGCAAGAAGCATGACAGGTAAAATGGGGGAGCTGACGCTCTTAGTTGCAGAAGAGGACTATGATGTTATCAGTATAACTGAAACTTGGTGGGATGATTCACATGACTGGGCAGTTAACTTAGAGGGGTATACATTATTTAGGAGGGACAGGAACAATAAAAGGGGTGGAGGAATTTGCATGTATATTAAACCTGACCTTAAACCTACAATAAGGGAAGATATTTATGATACAAGTGACAATGTAGAGACCCTGTGGGTTGAAATAAAGAGTGGGGGGAAAAATCCTAAAAAAATATTACTAGGAACATGCTACAAGCCTCCCAACATTAGTGACCCGGAGGAAAATCAACTACTTATCCAAATAGGTAAGGCTGCTAATAACAGTGCTGTAATTATGGGAGATTTTAACTACCCTGATATAAACTGGGCCAATGAAACTAGTAATTCAGCTAAGGGGGATAGATTTTTAAATGTTCTCAGGGATAACTTCTTGTCACAATTAATAGAGGAGCCAACTAGGAGTAAAGCTATATTGGATTTAGTGCTATCAAACAATACAGATATAATATCAAACATAGAAGTTAAAGAACATTTGGGTAACAGTGATCATAACATGGTCACATTTGAAATCTCTTTTCATATGCAGTGTTTTAAAGGCTTAACTAAGACTTTTAATTTCAAGAAAGCAAAATTCAACGATTTAAGGAAATCATTAAATAATATAAATTGGGACAATGTATTTTCTAATAAAAATACAGAGGATAAATGGATAATATTTAAAAATTTGTTAAATAAATATACATATCAATACATACCATATGGTTATAAAAATAAAAATAAAAAAACGAAGCCGTTATGGCTAAATAAAAATGTGTTAAGAGAAATTAGGAAAAAACGTAGGGCATTTAAATTATTAAAAGAAAATAGTACAGACTCAGCATACAATATTTATAAGGAATGTAACAAAGCATGCAAAAAAGCAATCAAATTAGCCAAAATTGAAAATGAAAAATTAATTGCCAAGGATTCTAAGTCTAACCCTAAAAGGTTCTTTAAGTACATAAATAGCAAAAAATCTAAGAAGGATAATATAGGTACATTAAAATGTGTGGAGGGTAGCATGATAAATAATGACAGGGAGAAGGCTGAGGTACTAAACCAGTTTTTTTCTTCAGTATACACAAGAGAGGAACCATTGAATGATACTTTGGAACAGAATAGAACATGCCAGTCCATACCACTAACTGGGTTTTGTTTAGAGGATATCAGGAAAAAACTAAAAAATATTAAGGTAAATAAAACTCCAGGCCCAGATGGAATACACCCAAGGGTGTTAAGTGAACTTAGCACTGTTATAGACAAACCTTTACTCTTAATTTTTCAAGACTCATTATCCTCAGGCATGGTACCCCAGGATTGGCGTAAAGCTGATGTGGTGCCACTCTTCAAAAAGGGAAGCAGGGATGATCCAGGAAGCTATAGACCAGTTAGTCTGACATCAATAGTGGGGAAGATATTTGAAGGGATTATAAGGGATTATATTGATGAGCATATTTGTGTAAACAAGATTATGAGTTCTAATCAGCATGGCTTTAGGAGAAATAGATCATGTCAAACTAATCTAATTAGATTCTACGAGGAAGTAAGTAAAAATATAGATAAAGGGGAATCAGTTGATGTGATATACTTAGATTTTGCAAAGGCATTTGATACAGTGCCACATGAGAGATTAATGCACAAAATTAAGGGACTGGGAATAGCTGAAAATGTTAGCTCATGGATAAATAACTGGATAAAAGATAGGGAGCAACGAGTAGTAGTAAATGGATCATACTCAGATTGGACAAAGGTAATCAGTGGCGTCCCCCAGGGATCAGTACTGGGCCCTGTTCTTTTTAATATTTTTATAAATAACTTGGAGCAAGGATTAAATAGCGACATCTCTATTTTTGCAGATGATACTAAGTTAAGTAAGGTCATTAGGTCAGAGCAGGACGAACTCTCTTTACAAAGGGATTTGCTAAAATTAGAACTATGGGCAAGTGAATGGAAAATGAGATTTAATACGGAAAAATGTAAGGTTCTACATTTTGGAAGTAAAAATAAGCAGGCTACGTATTTTTTAAATGGGACAAGACTTAGCCAAACACAGGAGGAAAGGGATTTGGGAGTAGTAATAGATAACAAGCTAAAGATGAGTGCACAATGCAGGGCAGCGGCTTCTAAGGCTAATAAGATACTAGCATGTATTAAAAGAGGCATTGATTCAAGGGAGGAAAGCATAATTCTGTCATTATATAAAGCCCTGGTAAGACCTCACCTTGAGTTTGGAGTGCAGTTCTGGGGACCGATTGCTAAAAAAGATATTGCAGAACTAGAAAAAGTTCAGAGAAGGGCCACAAAGCTAATAAGGGGATTGGAGAAATTAACCTATGAGGAGAGGCTAGCCAAACTGGGTCTGTTCTCTTTAGAAAAAAGGCGCTTGAGAGGTGACATGATTACTTTATATAAATATATTCAAGGCCCATATACAGAGATGGCAGAAGCTCTTTTTATTCCAAGAAAATTGTTTCTGACAAGAGGTCATAATTTAAGGTTGGAGGAAAGGAGATTTAATCTCCTGCAACGGAAACGTTTTTTCACTGTAAGAGCAATAAAATTGTGGAACTCCTTACCAAAGGAGGTAGTGAATGCCAATACCATAGATTCATTTAAAAATAGTCTGGATAAATTTCTGTATATAAACAAAATTCATGGATATGATTGCTAGTATTAAATGGGTCACATTTTAATGGGGTTATTTAAGCTTAACTGGAGCTTTTTGTAAGTAGTTTAGATTTGTATAGGTTGAACTCGATGGACTTCAGTCTTTTTTCAACCTTATCTACTATGTTACATATCAGTAAATTAGTCTTACATCGTTATATAGAGCAGCTATCACCCAGTAGCAAATTCATACGATAAAACCAGTTTGTATAATCCCTAATTGGTAGACAGCATATTATTAGTGAAAACGCAACATACAAGTGAGTGAATGTATCACAAGAGACAACATCATAAACATTTTAGAAACAACATAAGAATTTTATTGGGTTTCAATAGAGACTATATCTAGTGACACAATATTCTGTGCTAACATGATACATCAAGGTTATATATAGTTGTTTTCGAGTGTTATAGATATGTATTGTTAATGATTGTGTTTTCAAGTATGGAATGAGGTCAGAGCTATAGAATTTGGCTGCACATTTTCTCAGCACTAGTAATTGGATCAATTATGCACACAGACACCTGAGAGGTGTGTCAGCCAATTGAGGATAGGGATTGGTTATTTGCATTATTTAAGCCAGAACTCTCAGTTTGTGAACAGAAGCCTGAAGAAACAGACGGTAGTCTGAGAAACGCGTTGCTATCTGTGTTTTTAATTATCAGAGTCATTTGTTGACATCTGTATTTTATATATACCATCAAATTGTGGATCTTTTTATTATATCTGAGAGTCTGAGCTTTTTTACCCATTGAAGATACCGAGGTGACTAGTAGCCTTGCTGTGCCAGTGAGCTGGGACACTGCAAGTTCCCAGTCTGTCTGACTTAGCACAATTGGGTGCTGCTCCACTTGTGAGTTTTCATTTGCATTCATATAATTTATCTGTCTATACTATATAACACTAGGAGGCGCCTTTGTTTTGTGATTCTTGTTCACAGTGAAAGTTTGTAGGCAATAAAATAGCAGAGGAGGAGGGCGACATTAGATTAGGAACACTTGGTGTCACTTATATCACTTTATAGATCACTAGTACAAGTGACAAATGTGAGTGTTGTGTGACTTGTGTCCAATTACTTGTCTCATCTTAGACGTCTGTATTATACTTTATATTAATGTATGAGGTTGCTGGGCAATATTAGAACTCTATAATAACTGGAGTGTATTCATATTATCTTTAGGCAAGAAAGTGCACTTAATAGATCTATGGAATATATTATAAAGTGATATATTTACAACCACTTTAAGTCAAGGTTTGTATTAGTAATGTATAATATTATTATATTGGCATTGGCAATAATGTATGATTATGTTTCTCTCAAAGTAATTTATCCCCCCCCTTCCAGTGTCTGTTGCTTGTAAACTCAGACATGCAGACCTAATTTACACCCTGTGGACTAAATTCTTGAAAGTTGGATGTATGCAACATTCACAGGTAGAGAAAATTACTACTGATGTACCTCAGGGTTAACTGTGGGTGCCTGTTCTATTTAGAATATTTATATGAGTAATATTAATAGTGGGCTAAGGGAATATTGTGCCTTTTTTGTAGATACATTGTTAACAGAGGTCAGAGGTGACATTTCAGGAGTGGTAAAATCAGTAGGGTATTAAAAACTCGAGTATTGGACTGATGCAGGGGATTTTATACATTTAGTGTACAAAATCCCAGAGTTTAATTCTCATGTTAGTGTGTGTGGGCACTGGGAAGCAGGCACAGATATGCTCTTCTCGTTGTACTTCAATGTTGTGCTAGATAAATTATATTAATGATTTACACTAGTGTATGGCTTAATCTAATACTGCTCTCCTCTGCTATTTTATTGCCTATACACACACAGTGTGTGTAGGCAACTAGGCAATAAAAAGTTAAAAAAAAAAAGTAAACACATTACTCCCTTACCAGAAAAACGATGTGGCCAAATCCAGGGGGGGCAGCAGGATTCTGAGTGCCTAGGGCAGCACAAAATCTAAATACGCCACTGGATTTAACATTGAACCATCTCATCAGCTACTAGTCATTCCTGATTAATAGGATCTCTGAGCTAAGACAACATTATTTATAGCAGTAGCTGATACACTCAAGCCCTAAGGCAGAACATTCTATGATCTGGGATGTATTTGCAGAAAATGCAGCATGTCTGCAGAAAGAACAAGACACATGCAGCAACCGTTAGCGCTTTCGGTTTGCAGCGCTGCTTCACATCAGGCTGTTTTCTTCAAACAGTGCTGTGCTAAGTTTTCCTAAAAAGGGACAGTTTACGCCAGAATATTTATTGTTTTAAAAGATAGATAATCCCTTTATTACCCATGCCCTAGTTTTGCATAACCAACACAGTTATATTAATATACTTTTTACCTCTGTGATTATCTTGTATCTAAGCCTCTGCAAACTGCCCCTTATTTCCGTTCTTTTGACAGACTTGCATTTTTGCCAATCAGTGCTGGCTCCAAGGAACTCCACGTGCGTGAGCACAGTGTTATCTATATGAAACACATGAACTAACACCCTCTAGAGGTGAAAAACTTTCAAAATGCCCTGAGATGAGATGGGTCCTTTAAGGGCTTAGAAATTAGCATATGAACCTCCTAGGTTTAGCATTCAAATAAAAATACCAAGAGAACAAAGCAAAACTGGTGATAGATGTAAACTGAAAATTTGTTTTGGACTAGACTGTCCCTTTAACAAAGTGCAGCCAGATTGAAGCACTGTTTGAAGAGATCAAATAAAAGCAGCAGCACATTCATTAATGACTGACTCACAGGGAGTTTATCAACCCCGCCCCCTAGCCTTTGCCAGTCTGAAAAGCTGTGACTTTAGAATATAAGATTTTTTTTGTGAGCAAAGCACCTTTTTATTACTACATTTCCCCTTATACCTGAAATTCATTTCAAAATTACCAAATGCAGAAAACTTTTTAACTGGAAAAAAAAAAATTTCATCGCAGAAAGTGAAAAAAGTTTTGCCTCTGGGCACTCAAGGTAAACCAAGTCTTTTCTCTCTTACATTAAAGGAACACTGAACCCAATTTTTTTTTTTTGTTTTTTTTTTTGTGATTCAGATAGAGCATCATGCCATTTTAAACAACTTTCTAATTTACTTCTATTGTCAAATTTTCTTCGTTCTCTTGAAAAGCAAGGATGTAAGTTTAGATGCTGGACCATTTTTTGTGAACAACCTGGGTTGTTCTTGCTGATTGGTGGATACATTCACCCAACAATAAATAAGTGCTGTCCAGGGCTCTGAACCAAAAATTGTCTGGCTCCTTATTTTAGATGTGAAAACAAAAAGGGGAGTAACAGCGCAAAGCCACTTTAAGTGTAAACGTATAAACCAATTTTATTATATATAAAAACAACACTCAACACAATCACATGTAGCAACCTCAAACAAATATGACGTATTTAAAAAGTGGAGATCGCATATATAGCGATAATGCATATACAGCAGTATGTCCATTGGTCATCTATTGGGACCCTGCATATCTTTAGAGGATATTTCTTAATATGTAAATTCCTTTTCGATCCAGCATACAAGCTGTCTCATCTGCGCTTCCAAAGAAGAACACGGCGGCTGCTTCAGAGCTCCCTCTAAGCCGGCTGGAGCGCTTCAGAGCAAGTCTCGAGGAATTGGTAGGCGTGGCCTAACACATTTCATGAGGTCCTCCTCACTTCGTCAGAGGCTGCCCAACCATCAAAGCGTCAACAGTTTTAAACATCATATGCTCCAATCAAACATTAACATCAAAATAAAAAGGAGGAGCAAAGTTCCATCACAAGGCTTACAAGCTTGATATCAATATCCATAACTTTGTTAAAAGGTAATATATATATATATATATATATATATATATATATATATATATATATATATATATATATATATATATATAGTATATTGGGGAACAGGCTGTTTAAAGTATATTTGAATAGAAGGCAAATCACTCTCTTAAGCATACAAGAGTACCAATCAGTCTAAAACGCATTAAAAGTTTAGCCATAAAAGATACAAAATATTGATTGATGATTTTTCTTAATGGAAACATTTAAATAAAATAACCCATATGCAGATCCACATATCTATAATTAACGAGATTACAAAAAACACATAGATAAAAGAAGCTCTCAGAAACCAAGGGGATTGATTACATGCAGAATGACTGCTACTGATCCACTATAAAAGCAATCAGATCTATATCTCTATTCATCCCCCTTGGTTCCAGGGAGTCAAGGGAATATATCCAAAAAGTCTCTTGATGCCTGGGAGTAAGTACTCTGTCACCTCCTCTTGGGTGTGGTTTGATCCAATCAATACGAAAAAAGAGGTCCGGCAGCACAGCAGTAAAATATATAAGCTTTATTCTTCACTCAAGGCACACAGGTACAACATGAAATGAACGACTGACGCGTTTCACGCCCCCTAGTGGTGCTTCATCAGAGACTACAGGTATTCTTGCCCATGACACTTTTGTTGTACAGTAAATTTTAAATCTGTCAAAATATATTGTGTGCAGGACTTGGGTGTGCTTAACTCACTTACTACTCTAGTTGTATGTAACTTTCAATTTCCATGACAATTTCCAAAAGTTGTTCCACATATTCTTTCCTTGCCATACCGCATTATGGCCTAGATTTGGAGTTTGGCGGTAGATGGGCTGTTAACGCTCCGCAGGCTTTTTTCTGGCCGCACCATAAATTTAACTCTGGTATCGAGAGTTCAAACAAATGCTGCGTTAGGCTCCAAAAAAGGAGCGTAGAGCATTTTTACCGCAAATGCAACTCTCGATACCAGAGTTGCTTACGGACGCGGCCAGCCTCAAAAACGTGCTCGTGCACGATATCCCCATAGGAAACAATGGGGCTGTTTGAGCTGAAAAAAAACCTAAAACCTGCAAAAAAGCAGCGTTCAGCTCCTAACGCAGCCCCATTGTTTCCTATGGGGAAACACTTCCTACGTCTGCACCTAACACTCTAACATGTCCCCCGAGTCTAAACACCCCTATCCTTACACTTATTAACCCCTAATCTGCCGCTCCCACTATCGCTGACCCCTGCATATTTTTTTTAACCCCTAATCTGCCGCTCCGTAAACCGCCGCAACCTACGTTATCCCTATGTACCCCTAATCTGCTGCCCCTAACACCGCCGACCCCTAGATTATATTTATTAACCCCTAATCTGCCCCCCTCAACGTCGCCGACACCTGCCTACACTTATTAACCCCTAATCTGCCGAGCGGACCTGAGCGCTACTATAATAAAGTTATTAACCCCTAATCCGCCTCACTAACCCTATCATAAATAGTATTAACCCCTAATCTGCCCTCCCTAACATCGCCAACACCTAACTTCAATTATTAACCCCTAATCTGACGACCGGAGCTCATCGCTACTATAATAAATGGATTAACCCCTAAAGCTAAGTCTAACCCTAACACTAACACCCCCCTAACTTAAATATAATTTAAATCTAACGAAATTAATTAACTCTTATTAAATAAATTATTCCTATTTAAAGCTAAATACTTACCTGTAAAATAAATCCTAATATAGCTACAATATAAATTATAATTATATTATAGCTATTTTAGGATTAATATTTATTTTACAGGCAACTTTGTAATTATTTTAACCAGGTACAATAGCTATTAAATAGTTAAGAACTATTTAATAGTTACCTAGTTAAAATAATAACAAATTTACCTGTAAAATAAATCATAACCTAAGTTATAATTAAACCTAACACTACCCTATCAATAAATTAATTAAATACAATTGCTACAAATAACTACAATTACATAAACTAACTAAAGTACAAAAAATAAAAAAGAACTAAGTTACAAAAAATAAAAAAATATTTACCAACATAAGAAAAATATTACAACAATTTTAAACTAATTACACCTACTCTAAGCCCCCTAATAAAATAACAAAGACCCCCAAAATAAAAAATTCCCTACCCTATTCTAAATTAATAAATGTAAAAGCTCTTTTACCTTACCAGCCCTGAACAGGGCCCTTTGCGGGGCATGCCCCAAGAAAATCAGCTCTTTTGCCTGTAAAAAAAAAACATACAATACCCTCCTCCAACATTACAACCCACCACCCACATACCCCTAATCTAACCCAAACCCCCCTTAAATAAACCTAAGACTAAGCCCCTGAAGATCTTCCTACCTTGTCTTCACCATCCAGGTATCACCGATCCGTCCTGGCATCCGGTGCTGAAGAGGTCCAGAAGAGGGTCCAAAGTCTTCCTCCTATCCGGCAAGAAGAGGACATCCGGACCGGCAAACATCTTCTCCAAGCGGCATCTTCGATCTTCTTCCATCCGGTGCGGAGCGGGTCCATCTTGAAGACCTCCATCGCGGATCCATCCTTCTTCTCCGACGACGAATGACGGTTCCTTTAAATGACGTCATCCAAGATGGCGTCCCTCGAATTCCGATTGGCTGATAGGATTCTATCAGCCAATCGGAATTAAGGTAGGAATATTCTGATTGGCTGATGGAATCAGCCAATCAGAATCAAGTTCAATCCGATTGGCTGATCCAATCAGCCAATCAGATTGAGCTTGCATTCTATTGGCTGATCGGAACAGCCAATAGAATGCGAGCTCAATATTTTTTGTAACTTAGTTCTTTTTTATTTTTTGTACTTTAGTTAGTTTATGTAATTGTAGTTATTTGTAGCAATTGTATTTAATTTATTTATTGATAGTGTAGTGTTAGGTTAATTGTAGGTAATTGTAGGTAGTTTATTTAATTAATTTATTGATAGGGTAGTGTTAGGTTTAATTATAACTTAGGTTAGGACTTATTTTACAGGTAATTTTGTTATTATTTTAACTAGGTAACTATTAAATAGTTCTTAACTATTTAATAGCTATTGTACCTGGTTAAAATAATTACCAAGTTGCTTGTAAAATAAATATTAATCCTAAAATAGCTACAATATGATTATAATTTATATTGTAGCTATATTAGGGTTTATTTTACAGGTAAGTATTTAGCTTTAAATAGGAATAATTTATTTAATAAGAGTTAATTAATTTCGTAAGATTTAAATTATATTTAAGTTAGGGGGGTGTTAGTGTTAGGGTTAGACTTAGCTTTAGGGGTTAATCCATTTATTATAGTAGCGATGAGCTCCGGTCGGCAGATTAGGGGTTAATAATTGAAGGTAGGTGTCGGCGATGTTAGGGAGGGCAGATTAGGGGTTAATACTATTTATGATAGGGTTAGTGAGGCGGATTAGGGGTTAATAACTTTATTATAGTAGCGCTCAGGTCCGCTCGGCAGATTAGGGGTTAATAAGTGTAGGCAGGTCTCGGCGACGTTGAGGGGGGCAGATTAGGGGTTAATAAATATAATATAGGGGTAGGCGGTGTTAGGGGCAGCAGATTAGGGGTACATAAGTATAACGTAGGTGGCGGCGCTTTGCGGTCGGCAGATTAGGGGTTAATTATTGTAAGTAGCTGGCGGCGACGTTGTGGGGGGCAGGTTAGGGGTTAATAAATGTAATACAGGGCTCGGTGGGGTTAGGGGCAGCAGATTAGGGGTACATAAGTATAACGTAGGTGGCGGTCGGCAGATTAGGGGTTAAAAAAATTTAATCGAGTGGCGGCGATGTGGGGGGACCTCGGTTTAGGGGTACATAGGTAGTTTATGGGTGTTAGTGTACTTTAGGGTACAGTAGTTAAGAGCTTTATGAACCGGCGTTAGCCCAGAAAGCTCTTAACTCCTGCTATTTTCCTGCGGCTGGAGTTTTGTCGTTAGAGCTCTAATGCTCACTTCAGAAACGACTCTAAATACCGGCGTTAGAAAGATCCCATTGAAAAGATAGGATACGCAATTGACGTAAGGGGATCTGCGGTATGGAAAAGTCGCGGCTGAAAAGTGAGCGTTAGACCCTTTAATCACCGACTCCAAATACCGGCGGTAGCCTAAAACCAGCGTTAGGAGCCTCTAACGCTGGTTTTCACGGCTAACGCCAAACTCCAAATCTAGGCCTATGAGAGCTGGAGATAATACATACTGTGGCATATTTTATGTTAGCAGATACTTTTAATGTTAAATGTTGTTTGTGAAAGATGACATTAAAGAGTTAAATATGTTTCCGCCCATGACCTGAGTATAAGAGGGCCATGGGCAAGAATACCTGTAGTCTCAGATGAAGCGCCACTAGGGGGCGTGAAACGCATCAGACGTTCATTCCATGTTGTATCTGTGTGCCTTGTGTGAAGAATAAAGCTTATCTATTTTACTGCTGTGCTGCCAGACCTCTTTTTTCGTTTGGACCGTCACTGCAATTGATTTGTTGCTCTTCGGGCATCGCACCCTGTCACTGTGTGTGTAAAGTATCAAGTTGCTGCTATGGAAGCGCCTATGACGTCATCCATCTGAGCCCTTCACTGGACGCCGACAGGTGAGCTTGGAGCGGCCGCTCTCATTACTGCCTGTATTTGATCCAATCAATGGCTGTCACCTCCGCTTGGTATCCCTAACATATTATTGTAAACAAGGGACCATTGGTTTTAAGAGATGGTCCACATATTCTGACAATTTTGTAGTGAGGGAGCCAATCCCAAAAATAATTGTTTTTCCGGGTGGGTCCACCAACTCCTTATGTATTTTGCAGAGGTGATAAAATACCCTCACCTTCAAAAAATCATATTCGGATTTGTTCAAAATACCTTCTTCTCTACCTTTCTCTATTAGGGCATCATATTCTTTTTTAAACCCTTCTGTAGGGTTACATCCAAGAGTAGTATAGGTTTTCTCATCATCCAATAGGTGAAATGCTTATTTTAAATATTCTGTTCTATCCTGTACAACAATCCCTCCGCATTTATCAGCACTCCTAATCACTATGCTGGTGTCTTTCATTAAAATGCAGAGGGATTCTTGTTCTTTTTTAGTTAGGTTTCTTTTTACAACCCTTTCTTTATTTGTCTCACAAATCAAGTCCAAGTCTTTCTGTAATAGTTGTGCAAAAACCTCTATATAGTTTCTTTGTGACTGAAAACTATTACAGAAAGACTTGGACTTGATTTGTGAGACACAAGGAAACTATATAGAGGTTTTTGCACAACTATTACAGAAAGACTTGGACTTGATTTGTTTAGACCTTTCAGTCACAAGGAAAGTGAGGCTTTCAACCCCCTTCACATGATCAAACAAACCAGTGATGCTGAGGAACGCTTTGCCTTTAAGCTATGTGGGGGCGGTGGAGCTTTGAGGCCCTGGCTCCTGCTACCCCAACCACTACACCGGTATCAAGCCTTTAAAGCAGCAAACAGACTGCCGAATGTCATGGAACCGTGTGGCTACTTAGACCGCATCGCCTCTTTTTCTGTAGATATTAACAGTAGTAAAGAACTGGCCACCAGAGTAGTAAAGAACTGGCCAAAGTAGTAAAGAACTGGCCACCAGAGTCATTGATTTTAAACCCTTATAGCTAACCTATCCGTTGAGTCTGGACCGGTGGTCCAGAGGTAAGATTTGGCCATGCGATATGCTGCCTGAGGACTCAACCCGACTGGAAGGGAGGACCTTCTAAAACCACGGAGATACTTGGCGTTTTGAGACCTGGGACACCCACAGGCCAAGAGCTTCCAAGAGTTGACGTCACACAGGATCGGCACCTCCAAAAATGGCTGCAGAATGTAAACGCCAAAAACGGCAGGTACTTGAGATCCATGGAGTCACTTCCCTATACCGGAGCTCTTATGGCATGCACTCTCTTACATGGTCCCAAATGTGAATTGCCCCTGATGGGTCCCTTACGAGGCTAGAGACTGCAACCGGCTGAGACATCTCCTCGCTACCGCACCGGAATCTCTGTTGGTTATCGCACAGTAGTAGAGTCAGAACCACTATGGAGTTTGATAACTTTATGAAAAGCTGGACATTGCCAACACTGAGTTGCATGGCGATATATTTTCATTTTTATTTATTTTTTTGTTGTTGATGTAATGTTCTACTTCGTGAAATCTATCTGTTCATTGTTAATGTGTAACACTAGGAGTTAAAAGAGCCCCAGTTAGGTAGGGAATCAATTTGGTGCTTAATCTGTACTGTTTCTCCTTAGCAATAAAGTAGGAAAGCATTAACATGGGTTATATTGGCTATGTATCTCTATATGTTTAAATATAAGCACGTTAAAGTGCTTGTTTTTGCTCATCAGTGCCACCTGTGAGTATCCCACCAGTTTGTCAAGCACTATCTTTATATTTGTCCTGTAGGGGTTCCCACTTTTTTTATTCTCTAGATTTAGACATATTGTTTTGTTATTTGGATTTTTTTATTATTATTATTTTAACTGCTCCATTAGATTAAACACTGTTTCTCTCCAAAACTATAACTGATATTAAACATTAGAGAATTTGAGTAAAAATATTAGGTCCCATTAACCTCTCTTCTGAGTGATAATATCTTCATTATGTTATCAGTTCTATCTTTATTAAAGAAATATATGGAGGTTTGATAATTTACCCAATATAGGTGGTGACTCAAGGTATATTTATGCATCTTCCAATGTTAATTTTAACATCTAGCATCAATACATTATGGTGTTTCTGTCTTTCTTTAAGCGGAGGAGAGACAGATTTTATCATGAGCTGGGTTGTATAGAAAATGATCTGCTTATTTTATTAATGATGTCACCCCTCTTTCCTATGTTAGGACGGTTTTAAAGTTAAATGTCTATTAGAAGGGCTACCATTAAGATTTCTTTTAGCCATTAGTCCATATTTTCAGCCTATTCGTGTTTGAAAGACCCACCACTGCATTTTCTATGCATGATCACATAATTATGACCTCCTGCTTGTTTATGTTATCTATTGCCAATCTCATACAGTCCCCGTTATAATCTAGTGTTAGTCCCATTTGGTATTATTTATTGTTCTTATACCAATAGGTATTAGGGTTTAGTGTTAGTATAAGCTATGTTGTGATTATATGTTATTCCTCCTTTTGATGTACAGGCAGGATTTATATGCAGGTCCAAAAGAGACCTCATCATAGTCAGCGGGTTATATCCTGTACTAATAAACAATACAACGTTTTTATAAAACTCTGAGGTTTTAGAATGCTAGTTTTCATATGACAAACAGACAAATTAAAATATAACAATATTATATATTCTCCACATTATGTAGAAATTCCTATCAGCCATTGTAATCACACTGTCGGTGCGAGATGTTATCTAAATGTCCATGCTCTAGATAGCATTATATAGTTTTCTAGATATGTTCATGTGTGCCTATGTAGAATTATGTATCAATTTGCCTACAATACGATGTGTCCATTTCTAAAGATGTCTGTAATAATTTTTATGAACCTTAATAAAAAGCTTTTGAAATATATAAAAAAAACTATATGCTCCTTCTATTAAAAACAAAAACAAACTATATGCTCCTTCTTCATTTATAAGTCTGAATAAAGACATTCATGTTATTACACCTAAAAAAAAAGAAATGGTTAAAGGTCTACCACAGTTTAGCATATGGCAAATCCATACGGGATAATTATGAAGACCCTGGGTTTTTTTGTTGGGCGTTTTGCCTGGGCCTATTTCTATCCACCCCCCCCCCCCAAAAAAAAAAATCCTGACTCCCATAAACCAAGTGCAATATCACTGACCATATGGAAACCACACAACTTGACTGTAATGCCAGTCCTAAAACAAGAAATCAGTGTTTGTTATCCAAAAGCAAAAATTAAACGTACATGAAAACCAAAATTATTCTTTTAGGATTCAGAATTTTAAACAACTTTCCAATTTACATTTGCTTCATTCTCTTGGTATCCTTTGTTGAAGAAGCAACAATGCACAAATGGGAGCTAGCTGAACACACTGGATGAGCCAATGAAAGAGGCATATTTCTGACGTTAATGTCCCTTTAAATTAGGGCTGTACGATATGGGAAAAAACAAATATCACAATATTTTAATGAAATACTGCAATTTTTTTTAAAATAATTTAACCCCTGAGCCGTCACTGAGTTTCCCACTCTGGTGCTAACGACGGCTCAGAGCCGTCGGTAGAGCTCTCCCACATTGAGGGAGATCTGGGGGCTCCCACCCGCTCCTACCCCGGCAATCGGGCCTGCATAGTGACAGGCATCGTCGGGGCTTCACGTTTTGCGTGGTGACACCACACGCAATGACGTGATGACGTCACCGTGCAACTTTATTAACAATTGACAATGCAAAGTATAGGGAAAGGGGGCATGCTGCTTAGACGCCTGTATCTCAGGCCAGGCATCTAAGCAGCTACAGACCCCCAAGACCCACCATTGGAAAGGTAATCACCTAACCTTTGGTGTAAGTCTTGGGGAACTGAAAAATAAACTATAAAAGTTAAAAAATAAAAATTTAAAAAAATTTAAATTTAAAAAAACCTTCAATCACCTTAGCACCCAGGTGGGAAAGTGCTTAGAACTCAAAGGGTTAAACATACATTTTGCATTAAAAACATAAATTATGGGGGCGTGTCCGGGCAGCAGCCATGGAGGACTGAAAAAAGAGAAGCTCTGAGATACCTGAGGATAATCCGACAATTATCAGTAGCATATCTCACAATCGACCTTTTATAACAACATATTCTAGGACTGGACATTGTGTACAAGCAGAATATATATTTTTTTTCTAGCAAAGAACACAGGTTTTAATATACTTTCATGGACTGCACTGGGCCGTTGGATCTTAGGTGGCGGCCTAACACGAGATGCAACCCCCCCCCCCCCCTTGGGGGTAGGCAAACAGAGTTTGAGTGATAATTTTACCACTTTTGCGATCCTAAAGAGAGAGAATAGTATCGTGACTATCTTCATTATACGCTCAATACTGCTTAATAGATATTGAGGATACCAGCAACCAACCTTTTTTTCAACAGCAACTAAAAGATGATCTTCCGAGACTACTGCCCTGCAAATCTGATCGCTACACAGGCTGGGTCCCACTTACCCGACATTCATATGGAACGCAGAGTCCCACAGAGTGTCATGACACTGCAGAGGTTCAGGGCAAACCAGTGAGTTCAGTGGAGGATGGTTTGGAAATAGGCCCTGCCACAGAGGAGATCGGAGGTCCAAGTGATTTGCAGCCGCTAGCTGATTGCCGACGTAGTAGCTCAGACGAGGAGGCAGCTACTTATGCAGCGGCGACTGTTAATATCGAAAAAGAGAAGCCTTAGATACAGACGGTTTTGCGGTTGCCCTATCCATACCATGTACCTTGCATACAGACTCTAAGGCATACTATAAGTATGAAATACTCCGCCTAATCTATGCCATCCTGAAAGACAAAAAATAATTCTCAACCTGGAATATTGTTATATGTCAAACTATGAGGATACATGTGAGAGTCGGAATAGGATAGATCCTCACAGCTGTAGCCTTGCCGCAATGCAATTATGAGTAACTACACTAGCGACGCATGAGACACATAATACTTTTGTAATTTTATTCAGCAGATTGACTTCCGTGCTGAACAGTACCTGTTTTGTTGGCTTTATTTTTATTTTTTATTGACACAGTAGTCTTGAGCTATTTTGCCCCGTACAAGCATTGCAGTATGCTTGTAAATCCTTAAACATTCATGTACCATGAAATACTGAACTGTATGACATTACATTTATGTTTACCTGATAAATTTCTTTCTCCTACGGTGTATCCGGTCCACGGCTTCATCCTTACTTGTGGGATATTCTCAATCCCTACAGGAAGTGGCAAAGAGAGCACACAGCAGAGCTGTCCATATAGCTCCCCTCAGGCTCCGCTCCCCCAGTCATTCGACCGATGGTTAGGAGAAAAAGGAGAACCATAGGGTGCAGTGGTGACTGTAGTTTACAAAAAATAAATTTAAACCTGACCAATACGGATACACCGTAGGAGAAAGAAATTTATCAGGTAAACATAAATTCTGTTTTCTCCTACATTGGTGTATCCAGTCCACGGATTCATCCTTACTTGTGGGAACCAATACCAAAGCTTTAGGACACGGATGAAGGGAGGGAACAAGTCAGGTAACCTAAACGGAAGGCACCACTGCTTGCAAAACTTTTCTCCCAAAAATAGCCTCCGAAGAAGCAAAAGTATCGAATTTGTAAAATTTGGCAAACGTATGCAGTGAAGACCAAGTCGCTGCCTTACAAATCTGTTCAACAGAAGCATCATTCTTGAAAGCCCATGTGGAAGCCACAGCTCTAGTAGAGTGAGCTGTAATTCGTTCAGGAGGCTGCCTTCCAGCAGTCTCATAAGCCAACCGGATGATGCTTTTCAGCCACATCAAGATTGTGTAACAGACGTTCCTTGTTAGAAACTGGATTAGCACAGAGAAGGAACAACTATTTCCTGGTTGATATTCTTATTGGAAACCACTTTTTGAAGAAAACCAGGTTTGGTACGTAAAACGACCTTATCTGTATGAAACACCAGATAGGGTGAATTACACTGCAAAGCAGACAATTCAGAAACTCTTCTAGCAGAAGAAATAGCTACTAAAAACAAAACTTTCCAAGATAGTAACTTAATATCTATGGAATGTAGAGGTTCAAACGGAACCCCTTGAAGAACTGAAAGAACTAAATTTAGACTCCATGGAGGAGCCACAGGTCTGTAGACAGGCTTGATTCTGACTAAAGCCTGTACAAACGCCTGAATATCTGGCATGGCTGCCAGACGCTTGTGTAACAAAACAGACAGAGCAGATATCTGTCCCTTTAAAGAACTAGTTGACAGACCTTTCTCCAATCCTTCTTGGAGAAAAGATAGTATCCTTGGAATCCTAATCTTACTCCATGAGTAACCCTTGGATTCGCACCAGCAAAGATATTTCCGCCATATCTTATGGTAAATTTTCCTGGTGACAGGCTTTCTAGCCTGGATCAGAGTATCTATAACTGATTCCGAAAACCCACGCTTAGCTAGACTCAAGCGTTCAATCTCCAAGCAGTCAGTTGCAGAGAAACTAGGTTTGGATGTTTGAATGGACCTTGAATTAGAAGGGCCTGCCTCAAAGGCAGCTTCCATGGTGGAACCGATGACATATTCACCAGGTCTGCATACCAAGTCCTGCGTGGCCACGCAGGAGCTATCAGAATTACCGAAGCCATCTCCTGTTTGATCCTGGCTACTAGCCGGGGGAGAAGGGGAAACGGAGGAAAGACATAAGCTAGATTGAATTCCAAGGCGCTACTAAGGCATCTACCAATGTCGCCTTGGGATCCCTGGACCTGGACCCGTAACATGTAACTTTGGAGTTCTGACGTGACGCCATCAGATCCAGATCTGGAATGCCCCATAGCTGGGTCAGCTGAGCAAAAAGCTCCGGGTGGAGTTCCCACTCCCCCGGATGGAAAGTCTGACGACTCAGATAATCCGCTTCCCAGTTGTCCACTCCTGGGATGTGAATTGCTGATAGATGGCAGGAGTGATCCTCTGCCATTTGATGATCTTGGATACCTCCCTCATCGCCAGGGAACTCTTTGTTCCCCCCTGATGATTGATGTACGCTACAGTCGTCATGTTGTCCGACTGAAATCTGATGAATTTGGCCTCCGCTAGTTGAGGCCATGCCTGGAGCGCATTGAATATCGCTCTCAATTCCAAAATGTTTATCGGGAGAAGAGATTCTTCCCGAGACCATAGACCCTGAGCCTTCAGGGACTTCCAGACCGCGCCCCAGCCTAAGAGGCTGGCGTCGGTTGTGACAATGATCCACTCCGGTCTTTGGAAACTCATTCCCTGAGACAGGTGATCCTGAGACAACCACCAGAGGAGTGAGTCTCTGGTTTGCTGGTCCATCTGAATCTGGGGAGGCAAATCTGCATAATCCCCATTCCATTGTTTGAGCATGCACAGTTGCAATGGTCTTAAATGAATTCGAGCAAAAGGAACCACGTCCATTGCCGCAACCATTAGTCCTATTACCTCCATGCACTGAGCTATGGAGGGTTGAGGAATGGATTGAAGAACTCGATAAGTGTTCAAAAGTTTTAATTTCCTGACCTCTGTCAGAAAGATTTTCATTTCTACCGAGTCTATTATTGTTCCCAGGAAGGGAACCCTTGTGAACGGGGACAGAGAACTTTTTTCTATGTTCACCTTCCACCCGTGAGACCTTAGAAAGGCTAGAACAATGTCCGTATGAGCCCTTGCTTTGTGAAAGGACGACGCCTGTATTAAAATGTCATCTAGGTAAGGTGCTACTGCAATGCCCCTTGGCCTTAGCACCGCTAGAAGGGACCCTAGCACCTTTGTGAAAATTCTGGGAGCAGTGGCCAATCCGAAGGGAAGAGCCACGAACTGGTAATGCTTGTCCAGAAAGGCGAACCTCAGAAATTGATGGTGATCTTTGTGGATAGGAATATGCAGGTACGCATCCTTTAAGTCCACGGTAGTCATATATTGACCCTCCTGGATCATTGGTAAAATTGTCCGAATGGTTTCTATTTTGAATGATGGAACTCTGAGGAATTTGTTTAGGATCTTTAAATCCAGAATTGGCCTGAAAGTTCCTTCCTTTTTGGGAACTACAAACAGGTTTGAGTAAAATCCCAGTCCTTGTTCTGCTGTTGGAACTGGGTTTATCACTCCCATTTTTAAAATGTCTTCTACGCAATGTAAGAATGCCTGTCTCTTTATCTGGTCTAAAGATAAGCGAGACATGTGGAACCTTCCCCTTGGAGGAAGGTCCTTGAATTCTAGAAGATACCCCTGAGAGACAATCTCTGGTGCCCAGGGGTCCGGAACATCTCTTGCCCCGGCCTGAGCAAAGAGAGAAAGTCTGCCCCTACTAGATCCGGTCCCGGATCGGGGGCTACCCCTTCATGCTGTCTTGGTAGCAGCAGCAGGCTTTTTGGCCTGTTTACCCTTGTTCCAGCCTTGCAATGGTTTCCATGCTGGTTTGGGCTGGGATGCGTTACCCTCTTGCCTAGTGGCTGTAGAGGTAGAAGCCGGTCCGTTCCTGAAATTGTGAAAGGAACGAAAATTAGACTTATTTTTAGCTTTGAAAGGTCACACTTTCTGTCCTTGTGACAATTGGATTTTGAGTTATCCTGGAAAGAAGGATTGGCGATAAAGCTCTATTTTCTCCGTTTGTAAGTACGAGTTGTACTTAAGTCGGATGTATGTAACCCGGGGACTGCCTGTAATATGTATGGTTTTCTAACATGAAACAATTTCTCTGTAAAGATTGTAATGTTGTTTTTGTTTGTATGCCGCAAAATGAAACCTCAATAAAAAAATATATTAAAAAAAAAAAAACATAAATTATGCTTACCTGAAAATTTCATTTCCATCTGTAGGAGGAGAGTCCACTGCTTCATTCATTACTTGTGGGAATTAAGAACCTGGCCACCAGGAGAAGGCAAAACACCCCAGGCTTAAATACCACCCCGACTCCCCTCATCCCCCAGTCATTCTACCAAGGGAACAAGGAACAGTAGGAGAAATATCAGAGTATATATAGTGCTAGAAGAATAAATTAAATTTAGGTTCGCCCACCAGAGAAGGGGCAGGAGCAGTGGACTCTCCTCCCACAGATGGAAATGAAATTATCAGGTAAGCATAATTTATGTTTTCCATCTTAATGGGAGGAGAGTCCACTGCTTCATGCATTACTTGTGTGAACAAATACCCAAGGTCTAGAGGACACTGAATGAAAAAAATGGAAGGGCAAAAGTAGGCGGACCCTATACTGAGGGTACCACAGCCTGTAGAACCTTTCTCCCAAAAACAGCTTCCGCCGAAGCAAAAACATAAAATTTGTAAAATTTAGCAAAAGTATGTAAGGAAGATCAAGCCTTACAAATCTGTTCCACAGAGGCCTCGTTCTTAAAGGCGTGAAAAACCAGGTAAGGGGGTTCAAATTGAAGGCCGCTAACTCGGAAACTCTGCGAGCCGATGCAAAAGCCAAAAGAAACAGAACTTTCCAGGAGAGACTCTTAATGTCAAGCACATGCATAGGCTCAAATGGAGCCCTCTGCAAAACCTTAAGAACCAAGTTTAAGCTCCAAGGAGGAGCAGAAGGTCTAAATACCGGTCTAATTCTGGACAGAGCCTGAACAAAGAACTTTATATCAGGAAGCTCCGCTAGCTTCTTGTGTAACAACACCGATAAGGCCGAAATCTGTCCCCTTAAGGAACTAGTGGCAAGGACCTTATCTAAACTATCTTGAAGAAAAGCCAGAATCCTGGATACCCTAATCTTGTGCCAGGGATATCCACATTCCTCACACCAGGATAAATAAGTCCTCCAAACCTTATGGTAGATGCGACGAGCGACTGGTTTCCTGGTCTGAATGAGAGTATCAATCACTCTCTCCGAGAACCCTCTCTTGGCCAAGACTAGGTGTTCAATCCCCACGGAGTAAGCCTCAGAGAATCAAGATTTTGGTGAAGAAAGGGACCATGAACTAGCAGCTCTCTGCGACAGGGTAACCTCCATGGAGGAGACAATGACATTCTCACCAGATCCGCAAACCATGTCCTCCGTGGCCACAATGGAGCAATCAGAATGGTCGAGGCTTGCTCCTGTTTGATGCGGGCAACCACTTGAGGGAGAAGTGGCAATCGTGGAAAGATGTAAATCAGGTTGAACTCCCAAGGCACCTATCAGCTCTGCCTGGGGATCCCTGGACCGCGACCCATATCTGGGTATCTTGAAGTTGAGTCTGAAAGCCATGAGATCTATCTCCGGCATCCCCCATCTGATGCATATCTCTGCAAACACCTCGGGATGGAGAGACCATCCCCCCGGATGGAACGATTGCCTTCTGAGGAAATCTGCTTCCCAGTTGTCCACACCCGGAATGTGGATCGCTGAGAGAGAACAGTTGTGGGTCTCTGGCAATTCCAGAATCCAAGACACCTCCCTTATGGCTAGGGAGCTTCTCGTCCCCCCTTGATGTTTTATGTACGCCACCAAGGTAATGTTGTCCGACTGAAATCTGATGAAACGGGCCCCAAGAGGGGCCAAACCCACAGAGTATTGAATATTGCACGTAGTTTCAGGATATTTATCAGTAGGGTCTATTCCTCTTGAGTCCACCTGCCCTGTGCCTTCTGGCACCACAAACAGCTCCCCATCCTGATAGACTTGCATCCGTGGTCACAATCTCCCAGGATGGTCTCAAGAAGGATGTCCCCTGGGCCAGCTGCCCCGGGCGGACCCACCAAGAGAGAAGTTCCCTCACTCGATTGTCCAGAGAGATCTGCTGGGAAAGATCCAAGTGATCACCATTCCATTGTCTCAACATGCATAACTGCAGAGGTCTTAGATGGAACCTGGCAAAAGGAATGACATCCCCAGAGACAGAAGTTTTTTTCACTTTCTGCGATGAGATTTTTTTTAAAGAATATTTTTTTGCAGGACATTTTGAAATAAAATTCGATTTTAAATTAGGCAGTTACACTAAAACACCAACTTAATTGCAATGTGTTGCTTAACTGGAGAGTAAATTTTAATGTTTTATAATATATTGCATTGCAAATTAGCTGCAGAAAAAAGAAAATTGTGTTATGTTTTTAAAATGTCTCAAATATTTTTTTCCTTTCCTTTTGGTCTAACATTTACATAAATAGATAGTTAAATAAAAAAAAGGTGCATTGCTCACATTAACCTCTTGAATTCAGGAGTAAGAGCTTTGCAAACCATGAAAGGCTAGGAGGCGAGGTTAAATAAATACATACAAATTATATATACAGTTTTATACTATATATATATATATCTTAAGCAGGGACATGGCAGATTTTATAATTTTACTACTAAAAATTGTCACATATGTGCCTGCATCATTTGCTGCATTAGTTGTCATTAAAAGTATAACATGTGTCTGCAGGTATGAGATTTTTTTTTGTTTACAAATAAAAGAAAAAGGCTTTCTATCATCTTAGACAATTATAACCTAGTTTATGGCTTCACTTATTAATATACACCAGTAATTCTCACCAAAGGTGTCATCTGCTAAGGTAATATAAATTAATAAAGTAAATTAGGGCTGATGTGCAATGTTCTTAATAAGTTGTGTACTATTATGAAAACAGTTTAATTGTGTGCTCCATTGTTATATTGTAAATATTAGATACAGAAACACTTGTGAGCAACCAATGTGGCCATTGGTATCTTTTGTTAAGTTCACAGTTATTGGGGTATGACAAACATATATAAATAATAATTTCACTACATTTTAAAAATGTTCCAAAGCAAAATCAAAGCAAAACTGAATTGAAAACCACTGCTTTCAATATGTGATATGTGTATAATCTGTTAATCACATTAGTCACTAAACAGTACAGGCAGCATCACATTTTCAAAAAGCAAATTTTTAACATTTTTTAACATTTGTAGCCTTTCTTAAATAAGACAACACGGTAGCATAAACATCTCATAGAAGCTCAACATAACCCTTTTTTGATAAGAGCCTCACCATTCCATGGACAGTGTTGATTTGTAGTGAGGGCTGCTATAAATCAAGCCTCGGCAGGATTGTAGGAAGTAGCCACTCTGACAGTACCTCCCGCACTGAAAAGGCTCAGCAGTACTGCGCTAGCTGAGCAGCCCTCCTCCACAGCTACTAAACAAAAGCAGAGAATGTTAACCCCATGGCTTCCAAAATAGCTGCAGTGTATTGCACAGAAATACATTGCAGCGATCTTTGTTAGCCATAGGATGTGGGTTAGAAGGTAAGCATTGCAGCCACTGTGATCAGATATGCACTGTGAGGCTCGCAGAGGTGAGGAGGAACTGACACGCAGTTGTTGTAAAGTAATTTTACAGCGCACAAAGAGAAACGCTCAGCTCTAAGCTCTGCACCTGTAATGTTAGGGCTAAATCTTTCTGCAGACAGGCTGCATTTTGATGACATCGCAGATCGCAGTATATTCTGCCTTGGGGATGACATCTATGCTGGAAACTATGAGTCAGATCACCTCCATACACCTGACCTTAAGGAGGTCTGAAGGGCAAGACAGCTGGACACGATCTTGGAACGCCTCTGATCTGTCAAGAATATTTTCATGCCCAGGAACTCCACCCTGTTGCTGGGAACCAGAACACTCTTTCCCTCGTTTAACTTCCATCTGTGGAAACGAAGGAGAAGAAAAATCCTTGAGTGGTCCTCCACGAGACTGTAGGACGGAGCCTGAACCAGGATACTGTCCAGATAAGGGGCTACCGCAATACCTCTGGCTCTCGCTACCGCGAGCAGCGCTCCCAGAACCTTCGTAAAGACTCTTGGGGCAGTTGTCAGACCAAACAGCAGGGCCACAAACTGAATTCTAATTTCTTGTCCATGGGCTCTTTGAACGACAAACTATCCTCGAGAGGAATAGTAGTCCGCTTGGTGAGCATGGAGACAGCACCATCCACCTTAGGAATGGCCCACCATAGCTCAAGCTTAGAGTCCGGGACGGGAAACAGCTTTTTAAAAGCGGTATAGGGAGAAAAGGATGAGCCAAGTTTCTCCCACTCATTCTTAATAATAGTAGCCATCTTTACGGGAACTGGGAAGGTCTGAGGCACCACCTGTCCTCGTAAACTCTATCTAGGGATCGAAGGTTCTTCCGGAAGTTTCGGTTCCATAACCTCTAACGTAGCAAGCACTTCTTTTAGTAAAAAACGCAAATGCTCCATCTTAAACTTAAAATCAGGCTCATCATCATCGGAGGCGTCCTTATCATCGGATAATCTCTCAGAGACCTCCAACGGAGTAGATGACCCCTGGGACGGAAGGCTATGTATTTCCCTTTGCTCGCGCTTCGGAGGGCGTGGTAGGGCATGAAAGGCCGCAGAAACCGCTTCTTGCAACTGGGCACCGAAATCTGGCGGCCACAAGGCCCCTCCAGAGGGAGGATCAGTAGGGCCTTGGGAAACTACATGTGTAATTGGAGATAAATGTAGGGAACGCACCTCGCGGTACGGAGAACCCTCAGAGGTGGACGGCTCAGTAGTACTAAATATCTTGTTCTTTTTAGATATTGCAATTTTATCAAAGCATGTGGAACAAAGTTGAGCATGCGGATCAACATGAACCTCCTCACAATAAACACAGTTATGAGCTTTATTTAAAGAGGGAGTATCCTCTAACATATCAAAGTCCTCCATAGCTTATGCTTTAAAACGGACTGAATCAAATAAATGGCACCTTTATACACCAATGGCCAGGGCACTCACCACCTCCTATGACCCAAACACAGGGAAACCGTTATGTCTCCCGCAATTGCCGATCAGCAAAGAGGAAGTTGAGAGGCCACACCCGGTCACATGGAGTGCCATGCATGACCGCCCCTGCACTATAGAGAAAACGCGTCAAAAGAGGCTGCGTCGCCCTTCACATGACTGCTAGAGTCTCATCTCACACATGATGTAGCATCAAACACAATAATGATATTATGCATAAATCCGCCCTTGTTCAATAATCCTCTTTCCAGGGATATTAACCCTCGATTCTATACAGATAAAAGGAGACACACTGTGACCCTGTCTTCTTGCGTTATCATATGTGTATAAATGAAACAACCTTACCAGAATCTATGCCGTGGAACAGGAACACGGCCCTTCAAGTGTGACAGGTTAGTAGCATCGCTCCTGACAAGGATTTGAGTGAATAAAGCAGCCAGCGAAACTCGTCAACGCTGATTGCTTAAGGAGCTGTTAATCATGATTCGGGATGGTTTCGCAGAAAGACTCTCTCTGCATCTCCGGACTCTTAACTCTTACCCATGCTCTCACTGAGAGGCTGACAGGACTACTTAAAACTCCAGTCCCACTTCGAAGAGTATTACCCTCCATAAGAGACTAGTCCAATCTTCCGACACTTCTCTGCCAACCTCCTGTGACGAAAGGCAAAGAATGACTGGGGGATGAGGGGAGTGGGGGAGGTATTTAAGCCTTTGACTGGGGTGTCTTTGCCTCCTCCTGGTGGCCAGGTTCTTAATTCCCACAAGTAATGAATTAAGCAGTGGACTCTTCTCCCATTAAGATGGAAAATTGCATTTAACTGTTCAAAACAGTGGCTTGCTCCCTTTGCCACCTGTCTGTGTACACATTAGGACTGTGTTATGTGCTGTGACAAGAGTTGCCACCTCGGCTATGTTTTCCTGGACACTTATGAGTTACAGATACTGCAGGGTGTGCAGGAAGGAACATGTATTATTGTGTTTCTGGACATCACTATTTATATGCACTATTCATATTCCTCCCTGCACACCCTGCAGAATGTGTAACTTATAAGTATCCTGGAAAATAAAAAACATGGCTTAAGTGGCAATCCTAGCTGTGACACAGATATATTGCTTCTTGGTGAGACCCCCTGGGAAAGTGATCAGGGCTGTTGCTGAGCTGGACTGGAGCATTTGTGTGAGTGATATGACATGAGAAGTTAAAGGGACACTGAACCCAAATTTTTTATTTCGTGATTCAGATAGAGCATGCAATTTTAAACAACTTTCTAATTTACTCCTTTTATCAAATTTTCTTCATTCTCTTGCTTTCTTTATTTGAAAAAGAAGGCATCTAAGCTATTTTTTGGTTCAGAACCATGGAAAGCACTTTTTTATAGGTAGGTAAATTTACCCACTAATCAGCAAGAACAACACAGTGTGTTCACCAAAAATGGGCTGGCATCTAAACTTAAATTTTTGCATTTCAAATAAAGATACCAAGACAATGAAAAGAATTTGATAATAGGAGTAAATTAGAAAGTTGCTTAAAATTGCATGCTCTATCTGAATCACGATAGAAAAAATTTGGGTTCAGTGTCCCTTTAAGGAAGCCATTTCAGACTTGTTCTGTTTTGATAAAAAAAAAATTGCATTGTCGTGCGATTTAGATATTGCGTAGCCTCATATTGCGATTAAAGGGACAGTCTAGGCCAAAATAAACTTTCATGATTCAGATAGAGCATGTAATTTTAAACAATTTTCCAATTTACTTTTATCACCAATTTTGCTTTGTTCTCTTGGTATTCTTAGTTGAAAGCTTAACCTAGATGGTTCATATGCTAATTTCTTAGACCTTGAAGCCCACCTCTTTCAGATTGCATTTTAACAGTTTTTCACCACTAGAGGGTGTTAGTTCACGTATTTCATATAGATAACACTGTGCTTGTGCACGTGAAGTTATCTGGGAGCAGGCACTAATTGGCTAGACTGCAAGTCTGTCAAAAGAACTGAAGAAAAGGGGCAGTTTGCAGAGGCTTAGATACAAGATAATCACAGAGGTTAAAAGTATATTATTATAACAGGTTGGTTATGCAAAACTGGGAAATGGGTAATAAAGGGATTGTCTATCTTTTAAAAGAATAAAAACTCTGGTGTAGACTGACCCTTTAATTCAACAGTCCTACTTTAAATCCATTCTTCAATTACAAATGTAACAAATTTAGTGAATTTAAGTTAAAGGCAGGAAAGAGTGACCCATCAACCCAAAGCCCAATAACAAACATACAAGATAGTATGCCGAGTTATATAAAATCCCAATAACAAACATACAACATGGCATGCTGAGTTATATAAAAGCCCAAATAACACAAACATACAATATGGTATGCTGAGTTATATAAAAGCCCAATAACAAACAATACAATATGGTATACTGAGTTATATAAAAGCCCAATAACAAATATATAATATGGTATGCTGAGTTATATAAAAGCCCAATAACAAACATACAATATGGTATACTGAGTTATATAAAAGCCCAATAACAAATATATAATATGGTATGCTGAGTTATATAAAAGCCCAATAACAAATATATAATATGGTATGCTGAGTTATATAAAAGCCCAATAACAAACATACAACATGGTATGCTGAGTTATATAAAAGTGCATACTGCAACAATGTAGCGTGAAGCACAGCACTCACTGCACAGCCAGGAACAGGCCCACCAAACCCAGCATCGATACAAAAAAATCAAATTGTTCCAGCTGGTGCAAAAATGACTTATTTTTATTGTGCAAACAATACAATATGGTATACTGAGTTATATAAAAGCCCAATAACAAATATATAATATGGTATGCTGAGTTATATAAAAGCCCAATAACAAACATACAATATGGTATGCTGAGTTATATAAAAGCCCAATAACAAACATACAACATGGTATGCTGAGTTATATAAAAGGCCAATAACAAACATACAATATGGTATGCTGAGTTATATAAAAGCCCAATAACAAACATACAACATGGTATGCTGAGTTATATAAAAGGCCAATAACAAACATACAATATGGTATGCTGAGTTATATAAAAGCCCAATAACAAACATACAACATGGTATGCTGAGTTATATAAAAGCCCAATAACAAACATACAACATGGTATGCTGAGTTATATAAAAGCCCAATAACAAATATATAATATGGTATGCTGAGTTATATAAAAGCCCGATAACAAATATATAATATGGTATACTGAGTTATATAAAAGCCCAATAACAAATATATAATATGGTATGCTGAGTTATATAAAAGCCCGATAACAAATATATAATATGGTATGCTGAGTTATATAAAAGCCCAATAACAAATATATAATATGGTATACAATATGGTATGCTGAGTTATATAAAAGCCCAATAACAAACATACAACATGGTATGCTGAGTTATATAAAAGCCCAATAACAAACATACAACATGGTATGCTGAGTTATATAAAAGCCCAATAACAAATATATAATATGGTATGCTGAGTTATATAAAAGCCCGATAACAAATATATAATATGGTATACTGAGTTATATAAAAGCCCAATAACAAATATATAATATGGTATGCTGAGTTATATAAAAGCCCGATAACAAATATATAATATGGTATGCTGAGTTATATAAAAGCCCAATAACAAATATATAATATGGTATGCTGAGTTATATAAAAGCCCAATAACAAATATGTAATATGGTATGCTGAGTTATATAAAAGCCCAATAACAAACAATACACTATGATATGCTGAGTTATATAAAAGGCCAATAACAAACAATACAATATGGTATGCTGAGTTATATAAAAGGCCAATAACAAACAATACAATATGATATGCTGAGTTATATAAAAGCCCAATAACAAACAATACAATATGGTATGCTGAGTTATATAGTTGGATCACAAAGGCACAGCTGGGCTGAAGTGTATACAATCAAATGAACCAAGGTAGCTTCAAACAGGAGCAAGAGCTAAAAAATATTACAGTCATAATTTAACTTTGGAATTCTTATTATAAATTCCTATTTTAAACTGCTTACATGTGGGTAAATATAAATTGCATGCAATGGGCAAACCCTGGAAATTTAGAAGTAAATTGGTTTAATTGTTTAGATGTGCATCCATGTGGAGCCATGAGAAAAGTTTATAGGCAAAGTCATTGAACATTCTTGTTTGAAATTTAGCATGAAGAAATATTTCTTGGCTATCTTGTGTGTTTAGAAAACAGCAAGCCATTATGAACAGAATTTGAAGAACCACTGAAATAGCCCTAGTTATGGTATGCACGCCATTAAAAGTAGATTGTAGATATTTTTAAAGGGCTATAAAACTCCACATTTTTCTTTCATGATTCAGCTAGAGCTAGAGCAGTGTTTCCCAACTGCGGTCCTCAAGTACCCTCAACAGGCCAGGTTTTCATTATAGCTGAACTAGAGCACAGGTGAAATAATCAGCTGATAAGTAACCATTGTTACTAGTCTGCTCTGACCCATTGGCTGATTATTTCACCTGTGCTATAGTTCGGATATAATAAAAACCTGGCCTGTTGGGGGTACTTGAGGACCACGGTTTAGAAACACTAAGCTAGAGCACTGGTTTTCAAACCTGTCATCAGGTCTCCCTAACAGGCCACATTTTGAGGATATCTGAACTGGAGCACAGGTGAAATGATCAGCTGATTAATAAACATGGTTATTTTACCTGCTCTCATCCAAGGTAATCCTGAAAACCTTGCCTGTTGGGGAGGTCTGAGGACAGGTTTGAAAACCAGTGAGCTAGAGCATGCAATTTATAAACGACTTTACTTCTATTATACAATTTGCTTTGTTAACTTTTCTTTCTTTGTTGAAAAGCATTCCTAGGTAGGCTCAGGAGCAGCAATACACTACTGAGAGTTAGCTGCGTATTGGCGGATGCACTTATATGTCATTTGCTCACCTGTTAAGTTCAGCTAGATCCCAGCTGTGCATTGCTGTACCTTCAACAAAGGATATACAGAGAATGAAGAAAATCTGATAAAAGTAAATTTGAAAGTTGTTTAACCCCTTAACAACCGAAGACGTGCCAGGTACGTCCTACAAAAAAAAAACACCCTTAATGACCAAGGACGTTCCTGGCCGTTCCTCTGGGGTTTGAAGCTCTCAAAGCAATCCTGATCGCTACCAGCTGCTTCCAGGATATTGCAGTAATACCTCGATATTCAGGCTTCACTGCAATACCCTTTTTACCCCACCGATGCAGAGAGAGCCACTCTGTGGCCCTCTCTGCATCGGCCATCGATGGGGCTGATCGTTGGTGGGTGGGAGCTGCAGCAGGAAGGTGGGTGGGCGGCCCCTCGATGGCGACACTCACTTGTAATGTCTCTGATCCGGTCTGCAAGTGACGCGGTTGCAGCGGAGGGGGGTGCGCGTGCCACATTTAACAGGCACTTGGTATAAATCAATGGAAAGCAGGGAGAGGGAGGGTGGGATCAAACGTGCTGGGGAAGGGATCTGGGAGTGGGAGGGTGGGTAGGGTATTGAGGGGGGCAGCTACACTACAGAAAATATTTAATTTTAAAAATAAAAAAACAAATTTTGGGGGGCAAATTGGGTAATGGCAGACAGCTGCCAGTACCCAAGAAGGCGGCAAGTAGGTAGATGGGTAAGGGTTAGAGAGCTGTATGGGGGGGATCTGGGAGGTTGGGGGCTAAGGGGGGATCCTACAAAGTAGAAAGGAATACGAGGAGCACAGGTATGAATAGGTTGCAAAATAAAAATGTTTATTGGACAAACAAATCACGCAACAGCGCAAATGAGTGAGTTAAACACACAGCGGTGAGTCTACGACAAACCTAAAACATACAGTGTGAGGTGGGGAAAAAACAACCTCCCCAGGGTTAAGACTGAACTGAAAAAATCTACTGTTAGAAACAGACTGCAAAATAGACAGGTATACGCGTTTCAGCAGATTGCCTTACTCATTACCTGATTAAAACATTTGTGCGTGCTCCTTAAAAAGGCTAGCAGTCAGCTTCCCATTGGTTTAAAGGGACACACCCCTTTTTACAAAAAAACACACCAAAGGGAACCAATTACAAAGTACAAATAGTACACAGAGATTTTAGATAATCATACAGTGTTCGATTATAAACTCCTAATGCAATTATGATACATAAACATCAACAACTAAAGATATTCAGGCCCATTTATCAAGCTCCGTATGGAGCTTGAAGGGCCGTGTTTCTGGCGAGTCTTCAGACTCGCCAGAAACACAACTTATGAAGCAGCGGTCTAAAGACCGCTGCTCCATAACCCTGTCCGCCTGCTCTGAACAGGCGGACAGGAATCGCCAGACATCAACCCGATCGAATACGATCGGGTTGATTGACAGCTCCCTGCTGGCGGCCGATTGGCCGCGAGTCAGCAGGGGGCGGCGTTGCACCAGAAGCTCTTGTGAGCTGCTGGTGCAATGTTAAATGCGGAGAGCGTATTGCTCTCCGCATTTAGCGAGGTCTTGCGGACCTGATCCGCAGTGTCAGATCAGGTCCGCAAGACCTTTGATAAATGGGCCTGATACAATGGGGACACTGAAAATATCAGAATTCATCAATAACCTAAGTATACATATACAGTAAAGTAGTGTGATGTTGTTACTACTGCAAATAGTAACAATCTTGCTATGACTTGGATTTCATGGAGAGTGCTCTGATCACCATTTCTCTGCTGCTCAAATGGAACTTCTGCTTCCATGCACTCTGAAATATAACATAACAAAATAAGGCATGCTATATGAGTAATAATAAAGGGAGCAAAGTAAGCAATGAAATAGCAAGAACAAAGGCAAAAACAAAAACAGAAGATTACACACAGCATACGAACCAGTAAACAAAGTGTGTACTGCTAGTGTCGTCTAATTTATAAACTAACCAATATATGACCATCATGTTAATTACAGAGCTAGATGTCCCTCCCTAAATAACAAAATAGCAAAATTGGTATTGCCACATTGTGGTTTCCACTAACTATATACAAGGCCCATACTGAGGCTAGTTGTGCCACATAATAGCATATCAATACTGCAGCTACCTAATAGGGGCGGAGAGATGGAACTAACTGATGAAGCTGCCATTGTATAAAGATATATATAACTGTGTTATATGGCTGCATGGATATAGGGGGAGTCACAGGTCCCGACTAGAGAAACCTTATCACTATTAGTTAGTAGGTGGGGTGTGACCCCTGGAACTATGCAAATAAGGGAGAAACAAGTGGCTAAGTAAGTATATATACAGCTTCAATATCACTAATCATTCATGGACTGAGTGGACTAGAAACTCGATTCTAGACTGTAGTACAGAGGTGGGGGAGAGGGAGGTTTTTTGGATCTTTAAACTGAGGACAAGGGTCCCAGAGGGTCTCAACTCTGAATATGATTTAATTAACTTTTGGTGACCCTATAATCTCTCACTTTCTAGTGAGCACCACTCTCCTCTGGCCTGGGTTCCTCTCCTCCTCCCCCACCTCTGTACTACAGTCTAGAATCGAGTTTCTAGTCCACTCAGTCCATGAATGATTAGTGATATTGAAGCTGTATATATACTTACTTAGCCACTTGTTTCTCCCTTATTTGCATAGTTCCAGGGGTCACACCCCACTTACTAACTAATAGTGATAAGGTTTCTCTAGTCGGGACCTGTGACTCCCCTATATCCATGCAGCCATATAACACAGTTATATATATCTTTATACAATGGCAGCTTCATCAGTTAGTTCCATCTCTCCGCCCCTATTAGGTAGCTGCAGTATTGATATGCTATTATGTGGCACAACTAGCCTCAGTATGGGCCTTGTATATAGTTAGTGGAAACCACAATGTGGCAATACCAATTTTGCTATTTTGTTATTTAGTGAGGGACATCTAGCTCCGTAATTAACATGATGGTCATATATTGGTTAGTTTATAAATTAGACGACACTAGCAGTACACACTTTGTTTACTGGTTCGTATGCTGTGTGTAATCTTCTGTTTTTGTTTTTGCCTTTGTTCTTGCTATTTCATTGCTTACTTTGCTCCCTTTATTATTACTCATATAGCATGCCTTATTTTGTTATGTTATATTTCAGAGTGCATAGAAGCAGAAGTTCCATTTGAGCAGCAGAGAAATGGTGATCAGAGCACTCTCCGTGAAATCCAAGTCGTAGCAAGATTGTTACTATTTGCAGTAGTAACAACATCACACTACTTTACTGTATATGTATACTTAGGTTGTTGATTAATTCTGATATTTTCAGTGTCCCCATTGTATATCTTTAGTTGTTGATGTTTATGTATCATAATTGCATTAGGAATTTATAATTGAACACTGTATGATTATCTAAAATCTCTGTGTACTATTTGTACTTTGTAATTGGTTCCCTTTGGTGTGTTTTTTTTGTAAAAAGGGGTGTGTCCCTTTAAACCAATGGGAAGCTGACTGCTAGCCTTTTTAAGGAGCACGCACAAATGTTTTAATCAGGTAATGAGTAAGGCAATCTGCTGAAACGCGTATACCTGTCTATTTTGCAGTCTGTTTCTAACGGTAGATTTTTTCAGTTCAGTCTTAACCCTGGGGAGGTTGTTTCCCCCCCCCCCCTCACACTGTATGTTTTAGATTTGTCATAGACTCACCGCTGTGTGTTTAACTCACTCATTTGCGCTGTTGCGTGATTTGTTTGTCCAATAAACATTTTTATTTTGCAACCTATTCATACCTGTGCTCCTCGTATTCCATTCTACTTTGCTACAATTGGCCATTTTGAGTGAGCACAGGTGTGGAGTAAGCGCAGTATCCTGACCGCAAAGCCTGCTTGTTGTCAGGGACGTTTGGAGAGGAGGAGCAACATACCGCACCGACTGAGGAGGTTGTTTGGGAGCTGCACAGTACCTGCCACGGACGGAGACACTGGCCACACGGTGGCAATTGGTAAATACAGGACAATTCCCGGTGGGTGTCAGTAGGATCGGAGGTACGTGCCCGCTTTGTCCTAAACATTTCATATACAGTTATTCTGTTTTTAGACCTCTTGGGACTTACCTATATATAGCGGTGGGATAATAGAGATTGGGGACCGGTCTGAAAAGGAAAACGGACGGGACCTCACTCCTCCATAACTAGTGCTCAGGACTGACATAGAGTGCACTCCTTATATGCGAGTTGCATATTTTGATCACAGCATGTCAATGTTTAATCTGTGAAGCACGCCGCGCCATAGGCTACTCTCCCTAATATTTTCTTTATTCGGGATCCTACAAAGCAGCATATGTAAATATGTGGAAAAAAATTAAAAAAATTAAAAGATACCTTTTATTTTAGTACTGGCAGACTTTCTGCCACTACTTAAGATGGCAGGGACAATTGTGGGGTGGGGGAGGGAAGAGAGCTGTTTGGGAGGGATCAGGGGGTGGGCTGTGTCAGGTGGGAGGCTGATCTCTACACTAAAGCTAAAATTAACCCTGCAAGCTCCCTACAAGCTACCTAATTAACCCCTTCACTGCTAGGCATAATTCACGTGTGGTGTGCAGCAGCATTTAGCGGCCTTCTAATTACCCAAAAGCAACGCCAAAGCCATATATGTCTGCTATTTCTGAACAAAGGGGATCCCAGAGAAGCATTTAAAACCATTTGTGCCATAATTGCACAAGCTGTTTGTAAATAATTTCAGTGAGAAACCTAAAATTTGTGAAAAAGTGAACGATTTTTTTTATTTGATCGCATTTGGCGGTGAAATAGTGGCATGAAATATACCAAAATAGGCCTAGATCAATACTTTGGGTTGTCTACTACTCTACACTAAAGCTAAAATTAACCCTACAAGCTCCCTAATTAACCCCTTCACTGCTGGGCATAATACACATGTGGTGTGCAGCTGCATTTAGCGGCCTTCTTATTACCAAGAAGCAACGCCAAAGCCATATATGTCTGCTATTTTTGAACAAAGGGGATCCCAGAGAAGCATGGAATATATACCTAGCGCCTGTGTAATCCTATATGCTCCGGCTGTCTTGACCTCTAGCTGTCAATAAGGAACTCTAAGAATATATGGATGTAGCCTGAGCGCCTCAACTAGAAGTGGCCTAGGATGTGAATAGGTAGTACACGTGTATTTATTAATGTTGACAGTTAAAACAATTAAAACAATAATTAAAACAAAAGTTTAAAACAATAAATGATATGCAATATGCAAAGTTACCTATGTGGAATATTCAAATAGTACATTAACATGGATCCATGTTTATCAACATACAAAATGACTGGTAAGATGTGACAGTAGATAATCTTGATAATAATACGTGAATAAAAGCTATATATATATATATATATATATATATATATATATATATATATATATATATATACACACACACCGAGGAATTGCCTGGTATTTCGGCGCTGGACTGACCGTAATAGGCGGGATCAGACTGATATACTACAGGAAAATTCTTCTCTGTGAAAAGCATTACTGGGTTAAAAGAAGCTGCACCCAGGTGGTAAATCGCCATAGAACAGGCTAACAATAGTATTGAGCCAGTTGTTCGTTCCTGTGAGTGTGCTTCTCTCTGTGTGTATTTAGTCTCCCTATGGGAAAAAGGGGAAACCAGACGTGGACTCCTTGCTCAGTGTGCTTAGAGGAATATGGCTGCACCTCACTGACGAGGCCC